>NC_048580.1:14327593-14412593 GCF_013265735.2 Oncorhynchus mykiss | reverse complement strand
TGGCAACTCAGTCATGAGTTATCGGTTATAACATCTGATGTTGCTCCCCTCTGAGGGAGGCTAAAGAGAAGCTGAGCAGAGTTGGGCAGAAAATCTGGGGATTAGCAACACAGCTAAAGAAAGGTAGAGTTACGCTAGCATCACACAGAGAGGGAAAGCCTTGCCAAATGACAGGGGAAAGTCTCCTGTGATCAGCTGGTTATGTCAACCAAACTTGAGATGCACAAACATTGCATTCATGTCAAGGGGAGATTTGCGTGAAATCACAAGCTGATTTACATGGAGTTATGCAGGCAGATCTCAATTTAGGATTCGTCCCATAATGCCCATTCATTCTGTCTTGAGTACTGCTACAATTGAGTAGTGCTAAATGTTATCTTTTAGCACTACTCAAGTCATTGATTGCATTTACAAATCCTTACAGAACCAGCTTTTTGCTCCAGCACTCATAGATCTTTGACATCTTCAGAAAAAGGTAATGTGGGGGTATAGAAGACTCTGAAACATCGTGGCGCCTTCATTTAGATATCTCTAAAGTCTTAAATCTTCACTTTGCTTCCCTTTGCAGGCCACAGGGGTTGCCTGGCAACAGCACACAGTACCGTGGGGAAAATAGCTGTTTGTGTGCCTCAAGGCTCAGAGTTCGAGTTAGAGTTGAACTTGAATCTCACTAACCCACAGTTGGCTCTACAGAGCTCCTATCCAATCAGTGACCATGGTGGGGACTGGAGGGCTGGACTGCACCCATCTGCCACTGCCACTAAGCGTTGACTTCTGAGTGTACGGGCTCTAAAACAACCTAGTGCTGATGCACAATGAATTGATATTGCAGCAATTTGATAGATACAGTATGCTCATGCACTGAAAGGGCAGTTGTAAAGGCTTGTTGTACATCCCATCACAAGAAAGTCACATGCAGGCAAAGTTTAATATGTGTATCTACTTAAGTGATAATGCAAGAGAAGCCGATGTTTGGAGGCTGTATTGGCACGGGTGTTATTATGCCTGTGTCAAAGTCGAGGGCCTGCAAACTGTGCCACTATATCCTCCAAACACTGGCTTTGAGGGCATTATCACTTTTATACAATGGGTTAGCGACATATTCAAATAATGATTGACATATTTTCATTAAAAACGTTATTTGGATGAATTTATTCATACTATTTCATCATTCCACAAGATATAGTCCCGACACAAATCTAGGGTACCCAAGCCTGCTGGTCATTCGTTCTATTGGTTCGGTTGCCAATTGGTCAGTCCTTTTGTACTATATCTATTGACGCGACCCAGTCTTTCGTTCTAAATATTCCATTGCCATACTCATCCCTTGCTTGCTTGCTAGCTAGCCAACTACGGCTAACTTACTGTCACATCAAACAGTGCAGCCAGAATTACAACAACAGCTGAATTTGCATAAGCTGGATTCTAGTGACATTTATTTGGACACATCCATAACAATGGATTTTGCTTGGTATAGAAAATGTGCTCTCTTGTCAGGACCCTGTTCAGAGAAGCTAGCCAACAACACAGCTAACACAATCACTTCAAACTGAAGCAGGAAAGACTGCAAACTAGCTGCACTTCATTTCTCGGGGCTAGGGGGCAGAATTTTCCCTTTTGGATAAACAGCGTGCTGCTACTCATACCAAGAATATAAGATATGCATATTATTCATATATTTGGATAGAAACACACAGTTTCTAAAACTGTTTGATTCATGTCTGTGAGTATAACAGAACTTATGTAGCAGTCAAAACCCCGAGGACTAACTGTTCAGAATTATTATAATTGTTTGCCTCTCTCTGTTCCCTTTCTTAGGAAGCTGTTTTCAGTTCCTACCGCTTCCCCTGGATGTCACCAGTCTTTGGAATTTGATTGAGGTTATTCCTTTGTGCAATGAAGAAGTAGGCCAACTAGGAACTGTTGAGAGTTGCGCAAGACGTGAAAAGTATCGCTGGTTTGTTTTCATTCCTGTATTGAACACAGATAGACCCGTCTACAATTTGATCGATTATTAACGTTTAAAAATACTTAAAGTTGTATTACAAAAGTAGTTTGTAATTTTCCCTGGCAATTGGCAATTTCCCCGTTTTCCCTGGCAATTGGCCAGTTGAGATATTTGCGTCCCGCCTATCCCAATTAACCTTTTTTCAATTTACATTTCTTAGTATATATCCAAAAAAATGATACCAGCTGATTCATGATTACGACTGGCTGAGAAACGCTGTCTGTCTCATCCCGACTCCGGACACATTCATTACTGTGGAAAAGCTGGAGATGGAATTGGAATATTGAAACAATGTTGCAAATGTCGGAAAGACAGACAGCAAGGTTTATACAAATCTCCGCTGTTAAACTAAATATTAGTCTAAAATAAATGTGAGAATGTCTAAATGCTTTTTATAGTTGAGATCAAGTTCATAAATTGCCTAGCTGGGCTGATGAGACAGTGGATTGCACAGTCAGATGGAACAGAGTAAATAGGCATTTTAACGTCCTAGATTTAGCCAGTGGTAACTTGTGGAATAGATACGGGCTGGAATGCGGTTTTAACCAATCAGCATTAAACCCACCCATTGTATAATGTAACATACAGTCTCATTCAAAGACCTTCTGAGCGTGTTCTTTCCTGACGGGACCAGTTTAAGAGGCTCAATCTGCAGTTGAGCTGCTCTCCTGTGACTTTGAGGCCTCCTATGGATCGCTGGTTACTGAGTGGTACTGCCACTGTATTAAGACCCGTCTGTCTGTCTCCGTCAGCTGTACTTCTACCTCATTGCCATGGAGACACAGTTATCCTGCCTGTCAGTCGCCTAATCACCCGTTATTAATTTCCCTTGTGCTTCCCAAACCCACACAACAGGAAGGTCAAGCCACACAGGTCTCCTGACAGGCTACATAAAATTATTTCTCTTTGAAGCACAGAGCAGGGACATGACATCACCAGTCAGGAGTGAGGAGGAGGTGTCCGTCCTCCCCCTGCCCAGGGCAAACTCCTCTGCATGATGAAAGAACGACTGATGGGGTCTGTGAAGCACTTCTGCTTCGAATACTGATTGGTGAATAGTAGTTTACCCAATTGAAAAGAATAAGTGATTGGTGTAGTCACTAATCTCTGATTAGTGTGACTATGCACAGAGAGATGAGGTAGACAGAAGTAAAATGGAGAAGAGGGAAAGACAGTGAACAGCAACATTTACGAACACTCAAAGACAAGATGGAAGGTGTTTAGGCCTCCTGTGATTTGTCAAATTAAACATCCATTGCGTCCGCACAGACCAGGAGGAAGCTTCTGAATGCCTTCTCGATCTGATCCCCGCTCTGGCCCAAGGCATCAAACATTTTTCCAGTCTTTCTAGATATGGTTGGTCAGAACTGAAGTTTTGGCCTTTGATTTATTCATGACAATAATCCATAAACCAGATGTCTAGAGTTTTCTTTCAGGGCCCACATTGCAATGAAATAGCTAGTTAGTTAGCCAGCCAGCCACCTCCTCATTTTACTCAGCTAGCTAGCATTCAAGCAACCTAGCTAGCTACCTATTGACTGGCCTCCACAAACCCCCGACCTTAACCAAATTGAGATGGTTTGGGATGAGTCGGACGGAAGGAAAAGCAGTAAACAAGTGCACAGCATATGTGGGAACTCTTTCAAAAAACCTGGTTGGGAGAATGCCAAGAGTGTGCAAAGCTGTCATCAAGGCAGGGTGTGCCACGCACTGCCACGCACTGACCATAGAGAGCCATTGTTTCTCTATGGTGAAATAGGTCAGGGCGTGGCTGGGGGTGATCTAGTTTATTTATTTCTATGTGTTGTTCTAGTTTATTTTCTATGTTGGTGATTTGTATGATTCCCAATTAGAGGCAGCTGGTATTGTTGTCTCTAATTGGGGGTCATATTTAGGTAGCTGATTTTCCCACCTGTGTTTGTGGGATATTGTTTATGTGCATGTTAGCACTCCGTTGTCATCACGTTTATTATTTATTGTTTTATTGTGTGGTTCACTTACTTAAAATAAAAAAGATGTGGAACCCAGATCACGCTGATAATTATTCCAGCGAACGTGACAGGGTGGCCATTTGAGGAATGTCAAATCTAAAATATATTTTGATTTGTTTAACACTTTTTTGGTTACTACATGATTCCATATGTGTTATTTCATAGTTCTAATGTAGAAAATAGTACAAATAAAGAAAAACCCTTGAATGAGTTGGTGTTCTAAAACTTTTGACCGGTCATGTACATATGATTGTAAGGTCCCTCAGTCGAGCAGTACATTTCTAACACAGATTGAACCACAAAGACCACACATTAGGTTTTCCAATACCTCACAAAGAAGGGCACAAATTGGAGATTGGTAAAAATGTCATAAAAAACAGACATTGAATATCCCTTTGAGCATGGTGAAGTTATTAATTAGACTTTGGATGGTGTATCAATACACCCAATCACTACAAAGATTGATTACTACAAAGGATTTCACCATGAGGCCAATGGTGACTGAAACAGTTACAGAGTTGAATGGCTGTGATAGGAGAAAGCCGAGGATGAATCAACAACATTGTAGTTACTCCACAATACTAACCTAATTGACAGAGTGAAAAGGATGAAGCCTGTACAAAATACAAAAACATGCATTCTGTTTGCAACAAGGCACTAAAAGTATTACTGCAAGAAATGTGGCAAAGCAAATAACTATTTATCCCGAATAGAAAATGTTATGTTTGGGGCAAATCCAATACACTAAAGAGTACCCCTCCCCATATTTGCCAAGCATAGTGGTGGCTGCATCCTGTTATAGATATGCTTGAAATCATTAAAGAACAGGGAGTTTTTCAGGATAAAAAAATGCATGGAATGGAGCAAAGCACAGGGAATATCCTAGAGGAAAACTGGGTTCAGTCTGCTTTCCACCAGACACTGGGAGATGAATTAACCTTTCATCAGGACAATAAAACACAAGGCCAAATATACACTACAGTTGATTACCAAAAATACTGTCAATGTTCCTGAGTGGCCGAGTTACAGTTTTGACTTAAATTTGATTGAAATAATTTCAAAAAGAATAATGGGCAAGTACTGTTTTGTACAACCCAGGTGTGCAAAGCTCTTGGAGACTTACCCAGAAAGCCTCACAGTGTAACGTCTGCTTCCAACTTACACTCTCAAACACATAGATCCCTTGAACGCAGCCCACTTTCCAGTTCACACTCTCAAACACATAGATCCCCTGAACGCAGCTTACTCTGCAGATCCCAATCACCTGAATTCTGATCACTTGTTCACACACCTGTATGTCATTATCGCATACTTTTTAGTTCAGTTCTTTGCACCCCTTCATTGTGAGGTATTGTTTGTTTTGTGACACACTTCTATTTCGAAGCTCTGGTTTCCCCGTAATTTAATACTCCCGTGTATGATAGTTTTTGCCTGCCTCACTAACGATTCCCTGCCTGTACCTCAGCCTATTCGGATTTTATGTAATCAACCTATTGCCTGATCTCCCAGATGACGTTACTAGCCTTTTCCCTGCCTGTACTGTTGCCTTTTTGGACCCCCTGTGTATGACCTTCTGCCTGCCCATGGACCCAGGTACCTTTCTCCTCCTGTGGTACTTTGCAATAAACACCTGCTGTGCCCTGAGCTTGAAACAAGCTCTCTGTCTCCCCTCGTGTTCATTACGCACAGCTGTAAACTGCTGCAAAATGTGATTCTGACACTTTTGTGTTTACCTTACTAAATTAGTGGATTCAGCTATTTCACCCTCACCTTTGCTGACAGGTGTATAAAATCAAGCACACAGCCATGCAATCTCCATAGACAAATGGAAGTCGGTAACTTTCAACATGGCACAGTCAAAGGATGTCACCTTTTCAACAAGTCAGTTCGTAGAGTTTCTGCCCAGCTAGAGCTGCTCCGGTCCATGGTAAATGCTGTTATTGTGAAGTTGAAACGTCTAGGAGCAACAACAGCTCAGCCGCAAAGTGGTAGGCCACACAAGCTCAGAACGGGACCACCGAGTGCTGAAGTGTGTAAAAATTATCTGTCCTCAGTTTCAACACTCACTACCGAGTTGCAAACTGCCTCTGGAAGCAATGTCAGCAAAATAACTGCTTGTCGGGAGCTTCATGAAATGGGTTTCTATGGCCGAGCAGCCGCACACAAGCCTAAGATCACCATGCGCAATGACAAAACCCCAAATTAACAGAGCAAAAACAGGTTTCAATACATTTTTGCAAATGTATTAAAATGCAAAAAATAAATTATCACATTTACGTAAGTATTCAGACTCAGTGCTTTGTTGAACACATTTTGCAGCGATTACATCCTTGAGTCTTCCTTGGTATAACGCTACAAGATTGCACACCTGTATTTGGGGAGTTTCTCCTATTCATCTCTGCAGATCCTCTAAAGTTCTGTCAGGTTGGATGAGGAGTGTCACTGCATAGCTACAGTGGGGAGAACAAGTATTTGATACACTGCCGATTTTGCAGGTTTTCCTACTTACAAAGCTTGTAGAGGTCTGTAATTTTTATCTTAGGTACACTTCAACTGTGAGAGACGGAATCTAAAACAAAAATCCAGAAAATCACATTGTATGATTTTAAGTAATTAACTTGCATTTTATTGCATGACATAAGTATTTGCACACTTTTGGTATTCTCTCAACCAGCTTCATTAGGTAGTCACCTGGAATGCATTTCAATTAACAAGTGTGCCTTGTTAAAAGTTAAATTTGTGGAATTTCTTTCCTTCTTAATGCGCTTGAGCTAATCAGTTGTGTTGTGACAAGGTAGGCATTGTATCCAGAAGATAGCCCTTTTGGTAAAAGGCCAAGTCCATATTATGGCAAGAACAGCTCTAGTAAGCAAAGAGAAACGACAGTCCATCATTACGTAAGATATGCGGAAAATTTCAGCAACCATGGCTGGTTGAGAGAATGCCAAGAGAGTGCAAAGCTGTCATCAAGGTAAAGGGTGGCTACTTTGAAGAATCTCAAATATAAAATATATTTCAAATGATAGCTTCATTAAATAGTACCCGCAAAACAACAGTCTAAACGCCATTATTGAAGAAGTGACTCCAGGATGCTGGCCTTCTAGGCAGAGTTGCAAAGAAAAAGACATATCTTAAACTGGCCAACAAAGAAAGAAAAGATTAAGATGGGCAAAAGAACACAGACACTAGACAGAGGAACTCTGCCTAGAAGACCAGCATCCCGGAGTCGCCTATTCAATGTTGACATTGAGACTCGTGTTTTGCGGGTATTATTTCATGAAGCTGCCAGTTGAGGACTTGTGCGGCGCCTGTTTCTCAAACTAGACATTCTAATATACTTGTCGTCTTTCTCAGTTGTGCACCGGGGCCTCCCACTCCTCTTTCTATTCTGGTTAGAGCAAGTTTGCACTGTTCTGTGAAGGGAGTAGTACACAGCGTTGTACGAGATCTTCAGTTTCTTGACAGTTTCTCGCATGGAATAGCCGTCATTTCTCAGAACAAGAACAGACTGACGAGTTTCAGAAGAAGTTATTTGTTTCTGGCCATTTTGAGCCTGTAATCGAACCCACAAATGCTGATGCTCCAGATACTCAACTAGTCTAATGACGGCCAGTTTTATTGCTTCTTTACTCAGTACAACAGTTTTCAGCTGTGCTAACATAATTAGCAAAAGGGTTATCTAATGATCAATTAATCAAATCAAATGTATTTATATAGCCCTTGGTACATCAGCTGATATCTCAAAGTGCTGTACAGAAACCCAGCCTAAAACCCCAAACAGCAAGCAATGCAGGTGTAGAAGCACGGTGGCTAGGAAAAACTCCCTAGAAAGGCCAAAACCTAGGAAGAAACCTAGAGAGGAACCAGGCTATGTGGCGTGACCAGTCCTCCTGGCTGTGCCGGGCGGAGATTATAACAGAACATGTTCATAAATGACCAGCATGGTCAAATAATAATAATCACAGGCAGAACAGTTAAAACTGGAGCAGCATCACGGCCAGGTGGACTGGGGACAGCAAGGAGTCATCATGCCAAGTAGTCCTGAGGCATGGTCCTAGGGCTCAGGTCCTCAGAGAGAGAGAAAGAAAGAGAGAAAGGGAGAATTAGAGAGAGTATACTTAAATTCACACAGGACACCGGATAGGACCGGATAGGACACCCTAGCCCCCCGACACATAAACTACTGCAGCATAAATACTGGAGGCTGAGACAGGAGGGGTCAGGAGACACTGTGGCCCCATCCGATGACACCCCCGGACAAGGCCAAACAGGAAGGATATAACCCCACCCACTTTGCCAAAGCACAGCCCCCACACCACTAGAGTGATATCTTCAACCACTAACTTACCATCCTGAGACAAGGCAGAGTATAGCCCACAAAGATCTCCGCCATGGCACAACCCAAGGGGGGGCGCCAACCCAGACAGGAAGATCACATCAATGACTCAACCCACTCAAATGACGCACCCCTCCTAGGGACGCCATCAAATAGCACCAGTAAGCCAGTGACTCAGCCCCTGTAATAGGGTTAGAGGCAGAGAATCCCAGTGGAAAGAGGGGAACCGGCCAGGCAGAGACAGCAAGGGCGGTTCGGTGCTCCAGAGCCTTTCTGTTCACCTTCACACTCCTGGGCAAGACTACACTCAATCATATGACCCACTGAAGAGATGAGCCTTCAGTAAAGACTTAAAGGTTGAGACCGAGTTTGCGTCTCTCACATGGGTAGGCAGACCATTCCATAAAAATGGAGCTCTATAGGAGAAAGCCCTGCCTCCAGCTGTTTGCTTAGAAATTCTTGGGACAATTAGGAGGCCTGCGGCTTGTGACCGTAGCGTACGTGTAGGTATGTACGGCAGGACCAAATCAGAGAGATATGTAGGAGCAAGCCCATGTAATGCTTTTTAGGTTAGCAGTAAAACCTTGAAATCAGCCCTTGACCTTGACAGGAAGCCAGTGTAGGGAGGCTAGCACTGGAGTAATATGATACTTTTTTTTGGTTCTAGTCAGGATTCTAGCAGCCGTATTTAGCACTAACTGAAGTTTATTTAGTGCTTTATCCGGGTAGCCAGAAAGTAGAGCATTGCAGTAGTCTAACCTAGAAGTAACAAAAGCATGGATTCATTTTTCTGCATCATTTTTGGACAGAAAGTTTCTGATTTTTGCAATGTTACGTAGATGGAAAAGAGCTGTCCTTGAAACAGTCTTGATATGTTCGTCAAAAGAGAGATCAGGGTCCAGAGTAACGTCGAGGTCCTTCACAGTTTTATTTGAGACGACTGCACAACCATTAAGATTAATTGTCAGATTCAACAAAAGATCTCTTTGTTTCTTGGGACCTAGAGCAAGCATCTCTGTTTTGTCCAAGTTTAAAAGTAGAAAGTTTGCAGCCATCCACTTCCTTATGTCTGAAACACAGTTTTCTAGCGAGGGCAATTTTGGGGCTTCACCATGTTTCATTGAAATGTACAGCTGTGTCATCCGCATAGCAGTGAAAGTTAACATTATGTTTTCGAATGACATCCCCAAGAGGTAAAATATATAGTGAAAACTATAGTGGTCCTAAAACGGAACCTTGAGGAACACCGAAATTTACAGTTGATTTGTCAGAGGACAAACCATTCACAGAGACAAACTGATATCTTTCCGACAGATAAGATCAAACCAGGCCAGAACTTGTCTGTGTAGACCAATTTGGGTTTCCAATCTCTCCAAAAGAATGTGGTGATCAATGGTATCAAAAGCAGCACTAAGGTCTAGGAGCAGAAGGACAGATGCAGAGCCTCGGTCTGATGCCATTAAAAAGTAATTTACCACCTTCACAAGTGCAGTCTCAGTGCTATGATGGGGTCTAAAACCAGACTGAAGCATTTCGTATAAATTTTTTGTCTGCGCAACAGCCTATTTTAAAAATGTTGAGAGGAATGGAAGATTCGATATAGGCCGATTAGTTATTTTTATTTTCTGGGTCAAGGTTTGGCTTTTTCAAGAGAGACTTTATTACTGCCACTTTTAGTGCGTTTGGTACACATCCGGTGGATAGAGAGCCGTTTATTATGTTCAACATAGGAGGGCCAAGCACAGGAAGCAGCTCTTTCAGTAGTTTAGTTGGAATAGGGTCCGGTATGCAGCTTGAAGGTTTAGAGGCCATGACTATTTTCATCATTGTGTCAAGAGATATAGTACTAAAACACTTGAGTGTCTCTCTTGATCCTAGGTCCTGGCAGAGTTGTGCAGACTTAGGACAACTGAGCTTTGAAGGAATACTCAGATTTAAAGAGTCCGTAATTTGCTTTCTAATAATCATGATCTTTTCCTCAAAGAAGTTAATGAATTTATTACTGTTGAAGTGAAAGCCACCCTCTCTTGGGGAATGCTGCTTTTTAGTTAGCTTTAGTTAGCTTAATTTTAGCCTTTTAAAATTAAAAACTTGGATTAGCTAAAACAACATCCCATTGGAAGACAGGAGTGATTGTTGCTGATAAGGGGCCTATGTACACTTATGTAAACTCAGCCAAAAAATAAATTACCCTTTTTCAGGACCCTGTCTTTAAAAAATAATTCGTAAAAATCCAAATAACTTCACAGATCTTCATTGTGAAGGGTGTAAACAGTGTTTTCCATGCTTGTTCAATAAACCATAAACACCTGTTTACGGTCGTTAAGACACTAACAGCTTACAGATTGGTAGGCAATTAAGGTCACAGTTATGAAAACTTAGGACACTAAAGAGGCCTTTCTACTGACTCTGACAAATACCGAAAGAAAGATGCCTAGTGTCCCTGCTCATCTGCATGAACGTGCCTTAGGCATGCTTCAAGGAGGCATAAGGACTGCAGATGTGGCCAGGGCAATAAATTGCAATGTCTACTGTGAGACGCCTAAGACAGCGCGACAGAGAGACAGGACAGACAGCTGATCATCCTCGCAGTGGCAGACCACGTGTAACAACACCTGCACATGATCCGAACATCCGAACATCACACCTGCAGAATAGGTACAGGATGGCAACAACAACTTTCCGAGTTACACCAGGAACTCACAATCCCTCCATCAGTGTTCAGACTGTCCGCAATAGGCTGAGAGAGGCTGGACTGAGCGCTTGTAGGGCTGTTTTAAGGTCCTCACCAGACATCATTGGCAATAACGTCGCCTATGGGTACAAACCCACCCTCGCTGGGCCAGACAGGACTGGCAAAAAGTGCTCTTCACTGATGAGTCGCCGTTTTGTGTCACCAGGGATTCGCGTTTATCGTCGAAGGAATGAGCGTGACACCGAGACCTGTACTCTGGAACGGGATCGATTTGGATGTGGAAGGTCCGTCATGGTCTGGCGGTATGTCATATGTGTGATGGGACTGAGCTTGTTGTCATTGCAGGCAATCTCAACGCTGTGCGTTACAGGGAAGACATCCTCTTCCCTCGTGTGGTACCCTTCCTGCAGGCTCATCCTGACATGACCCTCCAGCATGACATTACCACCAGCCATACTGCTCGTTCTGTGCATGATTTCCTGGATCAGGAATGTCAGTGTTCTGCCAAGACCAGCAAAGAGACCAGATCTCAATCCCATTGAGCATGTCTGGGACCTGTTGGATTGGAGGGTGAGGGCTAGGGCCATTCCCCCCAGATATGTCTGGGAACTTGCAGGTGCCTTGGTGAAAGGGTGGGGTAACATCTCACAGCAAGAACTGGCAAATCAGGTGCAGTCCATGAGGAGGAGATGCACTGCAGTACTTACTACAGCTGGTGGCCACACCAGATACTGACTGTTACTTATGATTTGGACCCCCTTATTGTACAGGGACACATTATTCCATTTCTGTTAGTCACATGTCAGTTTATGTCTCAGTTGTTGAATCTTGTTATGATCATACAAATATTTACACTTGTTAAGTTTGCTGAAAATAAACGCAGTTGACAGTGAGGATGTTTGTTTTTTTGCTGAGTTAGATATTCCATTAAAATAAATCTGCAGTTTCGAGCTACAATAGTCATTTACAACATTAACGATGTCTACGCTGTATTTCTGATAAAAAAAATTGAATTTCAATGGACAAAAAAGTGCTTTTCTTTCAAAAACAAGGAAATTTCTAAGTGACCACAAAGTTTTGAATGGTAGTGTATATATCTATCAAGGCACAAGGCAACCCAAATGCAGACACAGGAGGCAGATGGTTGGAGTGTTACAATGTTTATTAATCCAATGGGGTATGCAAGAGAATGGTCGTGGACAGGCAAAAAGGTCAAAACCAGATCAGAGTCCAGGAGGTACAGAGTGGCAGACAGGCTCATGGTCAAGGCAGGCAGAATGATCAGGCAGACGAGTACAAAGTCCAAAAACAGGCAAGGGTCAAAACCGGGAGGACTAGAAAAAGGAGAATGCAAAAATCAGGAAAACGGGAAAAGCGCTGGTTAACTTGGAAACATACAAGACGAACTGGCACAGAAAGACAGGAAACACAGGGATAAATACACTGGGGAAAATATTAATATTAATCGTCCTCTTAATTCAGTCTCATCTGAAAGTTGTAAATTCTTAGTTATCTGCACGAACCCTGGCTGACAATTTGAATCAGCAATACAAAATTGGGTTTAATTATTTATTTACTAAATACCTAACTAATCACACAGAATTACACATACACATAATTCAAATCATAACTTGATTACAAATTACGTCATAAAGGAAAACGTCCCTAGCGGGCGGAACAGATATGACAGCTTGTTACACAACGGAAAAAGGCTGGGTTTGAGTGAAAGAGCAGGAAGACTGAGGGACACAGGGAGAAGCTGTGCTATCGTAAATACAGTATCTGATGCATTCTAAATTACCGCCCATTTGGAAAAGGAAAATGCAATAAATATTTACTCTGAGCTGCGCTTCGGTAGGTTGGTGGTAGATGGAAGGCTGTGTTGCCAAACCGAGTCCTTTGAAGAATGTCTCTGGTTGTCAATTGGATACATTGTAGTAACGTCATTGGGAGAGAGACGGGATATTCTGTCTGTTCCTTCCTAACCCTCGTTGCATCTGTTGTTGCTAACTCAACGGCTAGGAGGTATCACTTCTGTATTGAATAAGAGTTCAAAGTTCATACCATTCGCAACCAAAGCTCAAGTTGATGTTGGCTTATTTCTGTAGTTATTATCTGAACCATTCTGACATAGGACCGTCATCCTCACATCTTCGGAACAGGAAGTTATATTGTCGTCAAGAGCTTATATAGGAAGGGAGAAGAGGGCGTGTTTGAAAAGTTTTATAGCCCATTTTCCTTCACAGGGGCGGGCCACTGATTGAGCAGAGCCATATCTTATGAAGACCCAAATCTCACATTTTAGAAGCTAAATTCACATTTCATCCCATCACAAATAATTTCATATTCAAACATTTAAATTGAACAACAATTCCATGTGAATCCGATAACTCTAATGTGTAGACTTTCCACTGTAGAGTTTATGTCATCTTATCATTGATGAGAAGGTATCAGATGACAACCAAACTGGCATCATATTCATTAAGTACCACCGCATATGTTCAATTGATCGGATTGCCAGAATATAGTTCATTTCCCCCCACCTTCTGATGTTCCCCGAATCTCTATGTTAACCAAGGATTTTGCAAATGTAACCTCAGTAGGGTAGAGAGAGGAAAAAGGGGGGAAGAGGTATTTATGACTGTCATAAACCTACCCCCCAGGCCAACGTCATGACAACAGTGTAGGCTAATATTGAATGGATAAGAGTACATGCATTGTTATGAGACCTGTAACTATGGTGCCGTGAGAGAGACAGAGTCCCAAGCAGCATATCTTGAACATCTGGCTCTAACCTGAACAGACACATCATTACAGAAACAGACAGGGCCAGAGAGTCTGATAGGACAGGAAAGCACATAATTCGGGCAAAGGCTGACATTCTAGATAGAACCCTCCCTAGCCGTCATGTCCAGGATTGTCAGACTTTGGAACAGCAACATTCCAGAACTGGAACAGACATCTGTCCTCCTCCTGACACTGTCACACAGATGGCACGGTCTCCATTGACAAATCTGACAGGGGACACTTTGGTGGTTCCAGACAATGGTACAGAAGGGCTGAAATCTGTTTATTTACATGTCGTTAAATCTCCCCGGTGACTCACAGGCTTGTTGAAAGAAATGGTGGACACTCAGTGATTCACTGTTTATGCTGCTAGTAATAATGATTTATCTTTCACAGAGGCCCATGGAAAAACATTTATTTGTTGGCTGAGCTACTCAGGAAAATGTACATTTCTTGACAAATTGCTTAAGGATTAGATTACAGGGTAAGACAAAATTCAATTGCAGTGTCTTCTGCAAATCAGCAACATATGGAATGTTGAAAAGATTTACACCGAAGCAAGCATCCGTATATAATTACTGTTTGCAGTTATAGGATTGCCAATTGGAAAGCTACACATAAACAACATACTGTACTGTGCACAACGGGATGATCAGGGTGAGTGGGAGAAATAGGAAATGTGTTCAGCTGAGCTCCTTCAAAAGACAAAAGTGTACTCCAATTCCAGACTGTGTCATTGGGCCGCCGAGATGCTCAGCGGTCTAAGGCACTGCATCTCAGTGTTTGAGGCGTTACTACAGACACCCTGGTTCGAATCCAGGCTGTATCACAACCGGCCGTGATTGGGAGTCCCATAGGGCGGTGCACAATTGGCCCAGCGTCGTCCGGGTTTGGCCAGGGTATGCCGTTATTGAAACTAATTTGTTCTTAATTGACTTTCCTAGTTCAAATAAATAAGTCCTAAATCAAATAAGAAATGTAGCATTTGAGCATTCACCGCAACAGCCAATATAAGAGATATTCCCATATAGAGTATATGAGGCAGGGTGGGCATATTGGATGCTTGTGACTCACTTGTGTTATTATACACCATCTGTTTGTGTCTATATTACCCATGAGCACCCAGGCTTGCCCCCTGCTAATTTAAAGGTGACTCATTGGCTTACACAGCAGCCCAATTCTGATATTTTGCCCAATTATTGGCAAAATATCTGTTCTGATCGGCCAAAATAGCAATTAGTGGCAAAAGATCTGAAACAGAATCTAAACACAGCCATTTTGACTCCAAATGCCCAACTTTCCTCCTTTGCCTTTTGGCGTCGTTCTTACACTCATACTGTAGTTCTTCTTGGCATGAAAGGTCATTCTCAAGTGTTTTGGGGCGTTTGGATGGTTAGTGGAGCTACAAAATAATTAAGCTTGTCGATTCGCCCAATCAAAACAACACACGCATGCAATCATCCAGCAATCACTGTGGTTAACACCGAAATGCTGAAGAGCATTGAAGTACAAACACAACAGCGTCTCAACACCGTTGCTGGTACTTGGCTACCGCTCAAACACATATTTGGATGCTTAATGCCAAAAGAGGCCCATTAACACTGCTTCTGTTGTACCACATTATAATCCTCATTAGCACAGAAAGGGAGGGGGGGTGTTCTCACTTGATTGAGAAGGGGAGACATTTGGGAGCTGGCCGGTGATGATTATCACACTCTCCGAACCTGGACGCCCAAGGTGGACGAGCAGATGTCCGTTTTGAAAGGCAGAGAGCGAGCCAGTCTGGAGGTAAAGCCATCAGCAAGCCAGCCAACCTAGCTGGGTAAGTAAACACCTGGACCTCTGCACTGCTGAGGCCGGAGGAGGATGTTGTGCAGAGCAACAGTAACCTGTGGTCTCTAATAACGTGGCCAGCTGCCGGCCAAACGATCAACTTTGGCGGGAGAATGGAGAGCCTGTGGAAGCTTGTGATTTGACGAGCCTCTTGCCCTATGACCAGTGTTAATTGGTTAAAGATGGGGGGAATCTCCCTGTTGTGTGCTGCTTGGTTTCAGAGGAGATAAAGATCTGTAAAGATCTGTGATATAGCCAGGTAAAGATCTGTCTGAGGTTTTGTTACAGAAAGTAAAATTGTAATGGAATGTATTTTGATATTTATTTGATCTAATATTGCATGCATGTGCTTTTTTAAATGATTCTATATTTAATATTGAATGTGCTATTTTCTGTGGGCTTGTTTATTTCCATTGACTGCATGATCGAGTGTGATGACTTTGGTTGGACATTAAATCAAACTCTTTGCTAATGACACCTCCCACTGCATCACCTACCTGCAAAGCCATTTGCTAACGCCAGTCCTACAGCCATAGTAAAAGAGATTATCAGACGTACCTGAAAGCTCTCAGATTCGGCGGTGGAAACCTGGCAGGCAGCCACCTCCTGCAGCAGCGCGTCCTCGTCTCCTGTCAGCCCAGCAGGTCCAGACAACCAATGACTCCGGAAGTTTTGGACTCTTCTGCTTGTGATGACCTTGTCTTCCTTCGTGTAAATAGAAGCAAAAATAATCAAACACAATTTGGTGTGACTGAACTGTCACGGCGGATTTTAACAAAAGTAATTTGAGGACTCTGCTCCCAAATTACTATCAACAGATTGACAATTCCACTCTTGACCACTGCTACACGCCTTTTCGACACTAGCATAAGGCCCTCTCCCGTCCTCCTTTCAACCAATTAGACCATGACTACATTTTGCTCCTCCCCTCCTACAAACAAAGACTCAAGAGGAATGTTCCAGTGGTGAGGTCTGCACAATGATGGTATGACAAATCAGAATCTAAGACTGTTGTAATAACGTGGACTGAAATATGTTCTGGGTCAGATACATCAATGAATACGCCAACTCAGTCACCGGATTCATAGAAAAATGCATAGATGATGTGATACCGATGGTGTCTTTCAAAACAGACCTAGATCAAAACCCATGGATTGATGTCAGCCTTGTCGAAAAACTGAAGGAGAGAGATGCTGTTTATGAACACGGCTTGGTCACCGGGACAATTGTAGGGTTAAACAGTACAAATACGGCCTACGTAAAGTGGAGGAGCAATTTGGCGGGTCGGACACAAAGCGAATGTGGCAGCGGCTTCTAACTATCATAGATTATCATAGATCATGGCCTCTAAACCTTCAAGCTGCATACTGGACCCTATTCCAACTAAACTACTGAAAAAGCTGCTTCCTGTGCTTGGCCCTCCTATGTTGAACATAATAAACGGCTCACCTATCCACCGGATGTGTACAACACTCACTAAAAGTGGAAGTAATAAAGCCTCTCTTGAAAAAGCCAAACCTTGGCCTCCCGGGTGGCGCAGTGGTTAAAGGCGCTGTACTGCAGCGCCAGCTGTGCCACCAGAGACTCTGGGTTTGCACCCAGGCTCTGTCGTAACCGGCCGTGACAGGGAGAAAAAGTGGTAAAAAAAGATTTTTAAACAGACAAGGAAAAGCCAAACCTTGACCCAGAAAATATAAAAAACGATCGGCCTATATCGAATCTTCCATTCCTCTCAAAATTTTTAGAAAAGGCTGCTGTGCAGCAACTCACTGCCTTCCTGAAGACAAACAATGTATACGAAATGCTTCAGTCTGGTTTTAGACCCCATCATAGCACTGAGACTGCACTTGTGAAGGTGGTAAATGACCTTTTAATGGCATCAGACCGAGGCTCTGCATCTGTCCTTGTGCTCCTAGACCTTAGTGCTGCTTTTGATACCATCGATCACCACATTTTTTTAGAGAGATTGGAAACCCAAATTGGTCTACACGGACAAGTTCTGGCCTGGTTTAGATCTTATCAGTCGGAAAGATATCAATTTGTCTCTGTGAATGGTTTGTCCTCTGACAAATCAACTGTAAATTTCGGTGTTCCTCAAGGTTCCGTTTTAGGGCCACTATAGTTTTCACTATATATTTTACCTCTTGGGGATGTCATTCGAAAACATAATGTTAACTTTCACTGCTATGCGGATGACACACAGCTGTACATTTCAATGAAACATGTTGAAGCCCCAAAATTGCCCTCACTAGAAGCCTGTGTTTCAGACATAAGGAAGTGGATGGCTGCAAACTTTCTACTTTTAAAGTGTGAAGGTGAACAGAAAGGCTCTGGAGCAACGAACCGCCCTTGCTGTCTCTGCCTGGCCGGTTCCCCTCTTTCCACTGGGATTCTCTGCCTCTAACCCTATTACAGGGGCTGAGTCACTGGCTTACTGGTGCTCTTTCATGCCGTCCCTAGGAGGGGTGCGTCACTTGAGTGGGTTGAGTCACTGATGTGATCTTCCTGTCTGGGTTGGCGCCCCCTTGGGTTGTGCCGTGGTGGAGATCTTTGTGGGCTATACTCGACCTTGTCTCAGGATGGTAAGTTGGTGGTTGAAGATATCCCTCTAGTTGTGTGGGGGCTGTGCTTTGGCAAAGTGGGTGGGGTTATATCCTTCCTGTTTGGCCCTGTCCAGGGGTGTCATTGGATGGGGCCACAGTGACTCCTGACCCCTCCTGTCTCAGCCTCCAGTATTTATGCTACAGTAGTGTATGTGTCGGGGGGCTAGGGTCAGTTTGTTATATCTGGAGTACTTCTCCTGTCCTATCCGGTGTCCTGTGTGAATTTAAGTATACTCTCTCTAATTCTCCCTTTCTCTCTTTCTTTCTCGCTCTCTGAGGACCTGAGCCCTAGGACCATGCCTCAGGACTACTTGGCATGATGACTCCTTGCTGTCCCCAGTCCACCTGGCCGTGCTGCTGCTCCAGTTTCAACTGTTCTGCCTGTGATTATTATTATTTGACCATGCTGGTCATTTATGAACATTTGAACATCTTGGCCATGTTCTGTTATAATCTCTGCCCGGCACAGCCAGGAGGACTGGCCACCCCACATAGCCTGGTTCCTCTCTAGGTTTCTTCCTAGGTTTTGGCCTTTCTAGGGAGTTTTTCCTAGCCACCGTGCATCTACACCTGCAGTGCTTGATTTTTGATTTGATTTGATTTGATTACAAAAATACTCTTCTGGGGGTTGAGAACTACATCGTGTTCACGAAAGTCTCCCCTTTCCATAATGGGGTCATACTAGTTTGTAGCCAAACGGTTCGGACGCTACAGACAGAAATTGGCACATTGGCGGTACCGACTTCAGACGTGGCCTGTTGTGCTTGTGGGGCTCGTAGAGCAAAACAGAGAACACCATCGGGTTCGTGTTTTTGTGAGAAGAACAATTTTCAGAATATCCCCTGGTCTGACAAACAGTTCTGTAGCTCTGCCACTTTCCACCGTAGATGAGGATAGGCTAACATAGGTGAATATTGTGGATTGAGAAGCAGCTCATACCTTTACCTTAAAAATACAGAATTTGATGGGGATGTTTTTATTATGTTAATTCGATTGACACAAAGGTTTTTGTTGCCTATCGACAATGGCAAGCCACCTGGGTCTGACAGCTTGGAAAGAAAACGACTGAGGATGATAGCGGACGATATTGCCACTCCTATTTGCCATCTCTTCAATCTTTCAAAAGTGTGTACCCTCAGGCCTGGAGGGAAGCAAAAGTCATTCTGCTACCCAAGAATAGTAAAGCACCTTTTATTGGCTTAAATAGCTTACCAATCAGCCTGTTACCAATCGTTGGTAAGCCTCTGGACAAAAATGGTGTTTGACCAGATACAATGCTATTTTACAGTAAATAAATGAACAAGACGTTCAGCACACTTATAGGGAAGTGCACTCAACATGCACGGCACTTACACAAATGACTGATGGTTAGCTGTGAGAAATTGATAATAAAAAATTGTGGGAGCTGTTTTGTTGGACTTCAGTGTGGCTTTTGACATTATCGATCATAGTACGTTGCTGGAAAAATGTGTATGTTATGGGTTTACACCCCCTGCTATATTGTGGATAAGGAGTTGCATGTCTAACAGAACACAGAGGATGTGCTTTAATGGAAGCCTCTCCAACATAATCCAGGTAGAGTCAGGAATTCCCCAGGGCAGCTGTTTAGGCCCCTTAGTTTTTCCAATCTTTACTAATGGCCTGACTCTGTGTAAAGCCCATGTGTCTATGTATGCGGCTTACTCAACACTATACAGGTCAGCTTCTATAGTGAGTGGAATCACTGCAACACTTAACTTCTTATGGCTGGGGGTTAGGATTGAGTAGCTCGGATGAATAAATTGCCCAAAGTAAACGGCCTGCTCCTCAGTCTCAGTTGCAATTATATACATATTATTAGTAGTATTGAATAGAAAACACTCTAAATTTTCTAAAAATGTTTGAATGATGTATGCGAGTATAACATAACTCATATGGCAGGCACAATCCTGAGGAGAAATCAAAACAGGAAGTGAGAAATCTGATCTTGGTATGTATTCACCACAGTTCCCATTGAAATCCCCTTAAGATATTAATGATGTTGCACTTCCTAGGGCTTCCACTGGATGTCAACCATCTATAGAAATTTGAATGAGACTTCTACTGTGTTGTGGGACTGAATGAGAGCAGAATGTATCAGGTGTCTGGCAGTCAGCCATTTTCTGATCATGCGCATTTGTCACTTGCGTTCCATTGCTCATCAAGACACAAAGGAATACTCCGGTTGGAACTTTATTGAAGCTTTATGTTAAAAACATCCTAATGATTGATTCTGTACTTAGTTTGAAATGTTTCTTCGACCTGTAATATGACTTCTTGAAGTTTTTGTCCGACGTAACGCTGACCAGAATGAGCGTTTGGATATGTATACCAAACGCGGTAACAAAAGGAGGTATTTGGACATAAACAACGGACATTATCAAACAAAACAAACATTTATTGTGGACCTGGGATTCCTAGGAGTGCTTTATGATGAAGATCATCAAAGGTAAGGGAATATTTATCATTTAATTTCTTGTTTATGTTGACGCCAACATGGCGGCTATTTTGACTATTTGTCTGAGCGCCGTCTCAGATTGTTGCATGGTTTGCTTATTCCGTAAAGTTTTTTTTGAAATCAGACAGCGGTTGCATTAAAAACCTCTTATGGATAGGGGCGACGCTAGCGTCTCAAGTGGCCAATATCCTCGGGAAATGCAGAGCGCCAAATTCAAATAAAATGCTATAAAACTCAAACTTTCATTAAATCACACATGCAGGATACTCAATTAAAGCTACACTCGTTGTGAATCCAGCCAACATGTCAGATTTTAAAAATGCTTTTCGGCAAAAGCATGAGAAGCTATTAGCTAGCATGCACCCACCTGAACCAGTTGTAAACAAAATAACTAACGTAGCAGAACGCTGAAATAAAATATAAAACATGCATTACCTTTGACGAGCTTCTTTGTTGGCACTCCAATATGTCCCATAAACATCACAATTGGTCCTTTTTTTTATTAATTCTGTCCACGTATACCCAAAATGTCCATTTATAAAGCAGGTTTGATCCGGAAAAAAATTGCTTGCCAAAACACAACGTCACTACAAAACATTTCAGAAGTTGCCTATAAACTTTGCCAAAATATTTCAAACTACTTTTGTAATACAACTTTAGGTATTTTTAAACGGTAATAATCGATCAAATTGTAGACGGGGCAATCTGTATTCAATAGAGCAAGTAAACAAAACATGCCCCTTTTTCCCTCTTGCGTAACTCTCAACAGTGTAACATTGTTCCAGGATGTGCCTCTTCTTCGTTGCACCAATGATTAACTTCAACCCAATTCCAAAGACTGGTGACATCCTGTGGAAGTCGTAGGAACTGTAAAATGGTCGCTATGAAATATCCCTTGGCAAAGACAAGTGAGGGAACGGTCAGAGGCAAAAAATAATAATCCGAATAGTTTTTCCTCAGGGTTTTGCCTGCTACATAAGTTCTGTTATAGTCACAGACATGATTGAACCAGTTTTAGAAACTTCAGAGTGTTCTCTATCCACACCTACTAATCATATGCATATAATATATTCCTGACATGAGTAGCAGGAAGTTGAAATTGTGCACGCTATTTATCCAAAAGTGGAAATGCTATCCTTAAGGATAAGGAGAGGTGTATATATATAATTCCACATGTATAACTTGTATTATCATCTACATTTATAATGAGTATTTCTGTTGAATGATGTGGCTATACAAAATCACTGGATGTTTTTGGAACTAGTGAATGTAACGCTAACCTGTGAATGTGAATGTAACGCCAATGTAAACTCATATTTTGATATAAATATGAACTTTATCAAACAAAACATATATGTATTGTATAACATGAAGTCCTATGAGTGTCATCTGATGAAGATCATCAAAGGTTAGTGATTAATGCTCCCCCTATTTGTGCTTTTTTTGACTGCTATCTTTGGCTGGAAAAAATGGCTGTGTTTATTGTCGTTTGGTGGTGACCTAACATACTCGTTTGTGGTGCTTTTACTGTAAAGCATATTTGAAATCTGACATTTTAGGGGGGGGGATTAATAACAGGATTACCTTTAAAATGGTATGAGATACATGTATGTTTGAGGAATTTTAATTATGAGATGTTTGATGTTTTGAATTTGACGCCCTGCACTTTCACTGGCTGTTGTAATATTATCCCGTTAATGGGATGTCAGCCCAAAGAGGTTTTAACAAAGAGCTGCAGTCAGTTTCAGAATGGGTGGCAATAAATATGTTAATTATAAGTCAACAACGAAAATAATTGTATTTGGGACAAATCATACACTAAATCCTAAACCTCAACTAAATATTGCAATGAATAATGTGGAAATTGAGCAAGTTGAGAAGACTAAACTGCTTAGAGTAACCCTGGATTGTAAATGGTTATGGTCAAAACATATTGATGCAACAGTAGCGAAGATGGGGAGAGTTCTGTCCATAATAAAGCGTTGCTCTGCCTTCTTAACAACAACATCAATAAGTCAGGTCCTACAGGCTCTAGTTTTGTCGCACCTGGACTACTGCCCAGTCATGTGGTCAGGTGCCACAACGAGGGACTTGGGAAAATTACAACTGGTCCAAACAAGGCAGCACGGCTGGCTCTTAAATGTACAGGTAGCGCTAACATAAAAAAATGCATGTCAATCTCTCATGGCTCAAAGTAGAGGAGAGATTGACTTCATCACTACTTGTTTTTGTAAGAAGTATTGCCATGTTGAATGCACCGAGCTGTCTGTTTAATTAAACTACTAGCACACAACACCCATGCATACCCACAAGACATTCTACCAGAGGTATCTTCACAGTCCCCAAGTCCAGAACAGACTATGGTAAGTGTACAGTACCACATAGAGCCATGGCTACATGGAACTCTATTCCACATCAAGTGACTCAAGCAAGCAGTAAAATCAGATCTAAACTGACAAAAATACACCTCATGGAAGAGCGAGGACTGTGAAGAGTCACACACACAGGTACAAACAGACACACACATACAAACACACATAACATACACACTATACACACACGTCACCTGGATAGTGTGTTGTAGTGGCAGGAGGGAACACACTTAATGTCTTGTGAAATCTGTGGTAGAATGTATTTTAATGTTTAAAATGTGTATTATAATGTATTTTACTGCCTTCATTTTTGCTGGACCCCAGGAAGAGGAGCTGCTGCCAAGGCATGGGGATCCATAATACGTACAAAAACAAAAAATACAAATTGACTCTAGGGGGTTTAACTGGGATCGTTCGGGATGCTAGCGTCCCACCTCGCCAACAGCCAGTGAAATTGCAGTGCGCCAAATTCAAAACAACAGAAATCTCATAATTAAAATTTCTCAACCATACAAGTATTTTTCACCATTTTAAAGATACACTTCTCGTTAATCCAACCACAGTGTCCGATTTCAAAAAGGCTTTTCGGCGAAAGCAGAACATATCATTATGTTAGGTCAGCAACTAGTCACAGAAAGCATTCAGCCATTTTCCAACCAAAGAGCAGAAAAGCAGAAAGCAGAAAAGCAAAAAGCAGAAATATAGATAAAATGAATCACTAACCTTTGACGATCTTCATCAGATGACACTCCCAGGACTCAAGTTTACACAATACATGCATGTTTTGTTCGATCAAGTTCATATTTATATCCAAAAACCTCAGTTTACAATGGCGCCATCAGAAATGCCTCCAAAACCTCAGGAGAAATTGCAGAGCCACATCAAATAATATAAATACTCATCATAAACTTTGATGAAAGATACATGTTTTACATAGAATTAAAGATAAACTTGTTCTTAATGCAACCACTGTGTCAGATTTCAAAAAAGCTTTACGGCAAAAGCACAATATTCAATAATCTGAGAACAGCGTTCAGCCACAAAAGCAAGCCATACAGTTACCCGCCAAATTGTGGAGTCAACAAAAGCCATAAATAGCATTATAAATCTTCACTTACCTATACATCTTAATCGGGAATGCACTCCTAGGACTCCCACTTCCACAATAAATTTTGTTTTTGTTCAATTACGTCCATATTTATGTCCAAATACCTCAGTTTTGTTCGCGCGTTTAGTTCACAATTCCAAAGGTACAATGTGCGAGCGCAAAATCCAGACGAAAAGTCAAAAGAGTTCCATTACAGTTTGTAGAAACATATCAAACAATGTTTACAATCAATCCTTAGGGTCTTTTTTATAATAAATCTTCAATATTATTCCAACCGGACAATAGGATTACAGAGGAAAAAGAAGGAACGGCGCACCCGCGTGACAGAGCAGTAACAACTGATTGGCCTCAGCCTAGTCCACTTGTTGAAACAGCTCTTAATCGACACCATTCCACAATAGAAGCCTCAAACAACTGTCTAAAGACTGTTGACATCTGCTGGAAGCCTTGGGAAGTGCAATCTGGCCCCGTAGACACAGCATATTGGATAGGCAATCAATTAAATTAAACTACAAACCTCAGATTTCCCACTTCCTGGTTTGATTTGTCTCAGGTTTTCGCCTGCCATATGAGTTTTGTTATACTCACAGACATCATTCAAACAGTTTTAGAAACTTCAAAGTGTTTTCTATCAAATACTACTAATACTATGCATATATTAGCATCTGGGACAGAGTAGCAGGCAGTTTACTCTGGGCACCTTATTCATCCCAAGCTACTCAATACTGCCCCCCTGTCACCAATACGTTTTTAAAGGATATTTTATTATTGTAATTTGTATTTAAAATAACCATTGTCATTTTGTACTTACCTCTGACCAACTGGGTGTGGCCCTGGATCCAATAACCTGTAAGGGAAGAAATACTGTGCCTTCAGAATGTATTCACACCCCTTGACTTTTTCCACATTTTGTTGTGTTACAGCCTAAATTTAACATTTATTAAATTTAAATTTTGTGTGACTGGCCTACATACAATACCCCATAGGGTCAAAGTGGAATTATGTTTTTTGACATTTTTACAAATAAATTACAAATTAAAGCTGAAATGTCTTGAGTCAATAAGTATTCAATCCGTTTGTTATGGAAAACCTAAATAAATAAAAATTAGCTTTACAAGTCACATAATAAGTTGCACAGACTCTGTATACAACACTAGTGTTTAACATGATTTTTTGAATTGACTACATCATCTCTGTACCCCACACATACAATTATCTGTAAGGTACCTCAGTCGAGCTGTCAGAGTCTAGCTGATGTGGGTAAGGCGGAGTCAGGCGCAGGACACAAAGATGAGTAATAATAGTAACTTTACTCAAAAATAATCTTCCAACAAGGAGAACGAAAATCCAGAATCACATAAACGAGACAACTGACAACAATAAACAGGCACAAAACCATGATGGCTCCAGAGGGTTACATAGGGAAATAATTCAAACATAATGGGAACCAGGTGTGTACAATACAGACAAAACAAATGGAAAAATAAATGTAGATCAGTGGAGGCTAGATAGCCGGTGACGCCGACCGGCTTTCGGAGAGGCACCAAATTCTGGAGAGGCACCAAATTTGGCGGACGTTGTGACAGTGGCTCTGATGGAACGGTGCCAGGACTGGCTGATAACCTAGTACACATTGAAAAGGAGATAGGTGAGTGGCGGAGGGAGTTTTGGGCCATCTCGGCACAGGGGATGAAAGCCGCCCACTCCCCCGACCGGTCCTGGCAATAGGACCGCAGAAACCTACCCACATCCTGGGTAACTCTCTCCACCTGCCCGTTACTCTCGGGGTGAAAACCTGAGATGAGGCTGACCGAGACCCCCAGGCATTCCATAAACGCCCTCCAGACCCTAGACGTGAACTGTGGACCACGATCAGAAACAATATCCTCAGGCACCCCGTAGTTCCGGAAGACAGGGCCTCCGCAGTCTGTAGAGCCGTAGGGAGACCGGGCAAAGGGAGGAGACGGCAGGACTTAGAAAACCAATCCACAACAACCAGGATCGTGGTGTTTCCCTGTGACGGAGGAAGATCCACCAGGATGACCAGAGGAGGGTGACGTGTGAGCCCAACAGATCAAACGATCGCGGACATTAGACAGGAAACGTACAGACGCCCAACTGGACACGGGTTGGGAGTGGGCTCTGTACGTAACGCCCGCTTGATGTCCACGTCCACCTCCTATACACCGGTGCCACCAGGCAAGAAGCCGGAAGTATGGGAGTGGGATCCGTGGACCGCTCCTCTGTGTCATACATCCGGGACAGTGCATCTGCCTTAGCGTTCTGGGAACCTGGTCTGTAGGAAAGGGTGAAAACAAAATGGGTGAAAAACATGACCCACCTTGCCTGACAAGGGTTCAGTCTCCTCGCTGCCCGGATGTACTCCAGATTGTGGTGGTCAGTCCAAATGAGGAAAGGGTGTTTAGCACCCTCAAGCCAATGCCTCCACCCCTTCAGATCCTTGACAACAGCCAACAGCTCCCGATCCCCCACATCATAGTTTCGCTCCGCCGGCTGAGCTTCTTTTAAAAGAGCTTTGATGGAGTACCCGAGCACTGAGACAGCACAGCTCCTATCCAAGCCTTGGACGCGTCCACCTGTACGGGAGCCGAGGTAAACAGAGCCTTCAGGTGACCAAAAGCCCTGTCCTCCTCAGGAGGACTGCAGTCGTACCGGTCCGACCTTTATAAAAGAGGTAATGAGAGCCGCTACCTGACCAAAGCTCTGGATGAACCTCTGGTAGTAGTTTAAAGTATAATGTTATGTCCTGAATACAAATCGTTATGTTTGGGGCAAATACAACATATCACTGAGTACTGTACCTCTTTTCAAGCATGGTGGTGGTTGCATCATGTTATGGATATGCTTGTCATCAGCAAGGGCTAGGGAGTTTTTGGGGGGATTTAAAGAAACGGAATAGAGCTAAGCACAGGCAAAATCCTATTGGAAAACCTGGTTCAGTCTGCTTTTCACCAGACACTGGAAAACAAATTCACCTTTCAGCAGGACAATAGCCTAAAACACAAGGCCAAATATACACTGGAATTGTTATGGTGAGTGAATGAGGACCCAAAAGCGAACTAACTTAAACAGAGCTTCTTTAATAACCAAACATAGGTAGGCTCAGATAGACCGGCAGATTCCGACAGGACAGGACAAGGTTACAGCAAACATGACGATAGTCTGGCTCAGGCATGAAACACAACAAACAAGAATCCGACAAGGACAGGAACAGAAACAGAGAGAGATATAGGGACCTAATCAGAGGGAAAAAGGGAACAGGTGGGAAACGGGGTGAATGGGTAGTTAGAGGAGACAAGGAACAGCTGGGGGAAAGCGGGGGAGAAAAGGTAACCTAACAACGACCAGCAGAGGGAGACAGGGTGAAGGGAAAGGACAGAGACAAGACACAACATGACAGTACATGACAGTACCCCCCCACTCACCGAGCGCCTCCTGGCGCACTCGAGGAGGAAACCTGGCGGCAACGGAGGAAATCCTCGATCAGCGCACGGTCCAGCACGTCCCGAGAGGGAACCCAACTCCTCTCCTCAGGACCGTACCCCTCCCAATCTACGAGGTACTGGTGACCACGGCCCCGAGGACGCATGTCCAAAATTCTACGGACCCTGTAGATGGGTGCGCCCTCGACAAGGATGGGGGGGGGGGGGGGGGGGGGAAGACGAGCGGGGGCGCGAAGGACGGGCTTGATGCAGGAGACATGGAAGACCGGGTGGACGCGACGAAGGTATCGCGGAAGAAGAAGTCGAACTGCGACAGGATTAATGACCCGAGAAATACGGAACGGACCAATGAACCGCGGGGTCAACTTGCGAGAAGCCGTCTTAAGGGGAAGGTTCTGAGTGGAGAGCCAAACTCTCTGACCGCGACAATATCTAGGACTCTTAGTTCTACGCTTATTAGCAGCCCTCACAGTCTGCGTCCTATAACGGCAAAGTGCAGACCTGACCCTCTTCCAGGTGCGCTCGCAACGTTGGACGAAAGCCTGAGCGGAGGGGACGCTGGACTCGGCGAACTGAGATGAGAACAGCGGAGGCTGGTACCCGAGGCTACTCTGAAAAGGAGATAGCCCGGTCGCAGACGAAGGAAGCGAGTTGTGGGCGTATTCTGCCCAGGGGAGCTGTTCTGACCAAGACGCAGGGTTGCGAAAAGAAAGACTGCGTAAGATGCGACCAATAGTCTGATTGGCCCGTTCTGCTTGACCGTTAGACTGGGGGTGAAAGCCGGAAGAGAGACTGACGGAAGCCCCAATCAAACGGCAAAACTCCCTCCAAAATTGAGACGTGAATTGCGGACCTCTGTCCGAAACGACGTCTGACGGAAGGCCATGAATTCTGAAAACATTCTCGATGATGATTTGTGCCGTCTCTTTAGCAGAAGGAAGCTTAGCAAGGGGAATGAAATGAGCCGCCTTAGAGAACCTATCGACAACCGTAAGAATAACAGTCTTCCCCGCTGACGAAGGCAGTCCGGTGACAAAATCTAAGGCGATGTGAGACCACGGTCGAGAGGGAATAGGAAGCGGCCTGAGACGGCCGGCAGGAGGAGAGTTACCGGACTTAGTCTGCGCGCAGACCGAACAAGCAGCCACGAAACGACGCGTGTCATGCTCCCGGGTGGGCCACCAAAAACGCTGGCGAATGGAAGCAAGCGTACCCCGAACGCCAGGGTGGCCGGCTAACTTGGCAGAGTGAGCCCACTGAAGAACGGCCAGACGAGTAGGAACGGGAACGAAAAGAAGGTTCCTAGGACAAGCGCGCGGCGACGGAGTGTGAGTGAGCGCTTGTTTTACCTGCCTCTCAATTCCCCAGACAGTCAACCCGACAACACGCCCCTCAGGGAGAATCCCCTCGGGGTCAGTGGAGGCTACTGAAGAACTGAAGAGACGAGACAAAGCATCAGGCTTGGTGTTCTTAGAGCCCGGACGATAAGAAATCACGAACTCGAAACGAGCGAAAAACAGCGCCCAACGCGCCTGACGCGCATTAAGTCGTTTGGCAGAACGGATGTACTCAAGGTTCCTATGGTCAGTCCAAACGACAAAAGGAACGGTCGCCCCCTCCAACCACTGTCGCCATTCGCCTAGGGCTAACCGGATGGCGAGCAGTTCGCGGTTACCCACATCATAGTTACGTTCCGACGGCGACAGGCGATGAGAAAAATACGCGCATGGGTGGACCTTGTCGTCAGAGAGGGAGCGCTGAGAAAGGATGGCTCCCACGCCCACCTCTGACGCGTCAACCTCGACAACGAACTGTCTAGAGACGTCAGGTGTAACAAGGATAGGAGCGGATGTAAAACGATTCTTGAGGAGATCAAAAGCTCCCTGGGCGGAAACGGACCACTTAAAGCACGTCTTGACAGAAGTAAGGGCTGTGAGAGGAGCTGCCACCTGACCGAAATTACGGATGAAACGACGATAGAAGTTCGCGAAGCCGAGAAAGCGCTGCAGCTCGACGCGTGACTTAGGGACGGGCCAATCAATGACAGCTTGGACCTTAGCGGGATCCATCTTAATGCCTTCAGCGGAAATAACAGAACCGAGAAATGTGACGGAGGAGGCATGAAAAGTGCACTTCTCAGCCTTCACAAAAAGACAATTCTCTAAAAGGCGCTGGAGGACACGTCGAACGTGCTGAACATGAATCTGGAGTGACGGTGAAAAAATCAGGATATCGTCAAGGTAAACGAAAACAAAGATGTTCAGCATGTCTCTCAGGACATCATTGACTAATGCCTGAAAGACAGCTGGAGCGTTAGCGAGGCCGAAAGGAAGAACCCGGTATTCAAAGTGCCCTAACGGAGTGTTAAACGCCGTCTTCCACTCGTCCCCCTCCCTGATGCGCACGAGATGGTAAGCGTTACGAAGGTCCAACTTAGTGAAAAACCTGGCTCCCTGCAGGATCTCGAAGGCTGAAGACATAAGAGGAAGCGGATAACGATTCTTCACTGTTATGTCATTCAGCCCTCGATAATCTATGCAGGGGCGCAGAGACCCGTCCTTCTTCTTGACAAAAAAAAACCCAGCTCCGGCGGGAGAGGAGGAGGGGACTATGGTACCGGCGTCAAGAGCTACAGACAAATAATCTTCGAGAGCCTTACGTTCGGGAGCCGACAGAGAGTATAGTCTACCCCGGGGGGGGGGTGGTTCCCGGAAGGAGATCAATACTACAATCATACGACCGGTGTGGAGGAAGAGAGGTGGCCCTGGACCGACTGAACACCGTGCGCAGATCGTGATATTCCTCCGGCACCCCTGTCAAATCACCAGGCTCCTCCTGTGAAGAAGAGACAGAGGAAACAGGAGGGATAGCAGACATTAAACATTTCACATGACAAGAGACGTTCCAGGAGAGGATAGAATTACTAGACCAATTAATGGAAGGATTATGACAAACTAGCCAGGGATGGCCCAAAACAACAGGTGTAAAAGGTGAACGAAAAATTAAAAAAGAAATGGTTTCACTATGATTACCAGAAACAGTGAGGGTTAAAGGTAGCGTCTCACGCTGAATCCTGGGGAGAGGACTACCATCCAGGGCGAACAAGGCCGTGGGCTCCTTTAACTGTCTGAGAGGAATGTCATGTTCCCGAGCCCAGGTCTCGTCCATAAAACAGCCCTCCGCCCCAGAGTCTATTAAGGCACTGCAGGAAGCTGACGAACCGGTCCAGCGTAGATGGACCGACAAGGTAGTGCAGGATCTTGAAGGAGAGACAGGAGTAGTAGCGCTCACCAGTAGCCCTCCGCTTACTGACGAGCTCTGGCCTTTTACTGGACATGAAGTGACAAAATGACCAGCGGAACCGCAATAGAGACAGAGGCGGTTGGTGATTCTCCGTTCCCTCTCCTTAGTCGAGATGCGGATACCTCCCAGCTGCATGGGCTCAGCACCCGAGCCGGCAGAGGAAGATGGTAGTGATGCGGAGAGGGAGGCGACGGAGAGCGCGAGCTCCTTTCCACGAGCTCGGTGACGAAGATCAACCCGTCGCTCAATGCGAATAGCGAGTTCAATCAAGGAATCCACGCTGGAAGGAACCTCCCGGGAGAGAATCTCATCCTTTACCTCTGCGCGGAAACCCTCCAGAAGACGAGCGAGCAAGGCCGGCTCGTTCCAGCCACTGGAGACAGCAAGAGTGCGAAACTCAATAGAGTAGTCTGTTATGGATCGATTGCCTTGACATAGGGAAGACAGGGCCCTGGAAGCCTCCTCCCCAAAAACAGATCGATCAAAAACCCGTATCATCTCCTCCTTAAAGTCCTGATACTGGTTAGTACACTCAGCCCTTGCCTCCCAGATTGCCGTGCCCCACTCACGAGCCCGTCCAATAAGGAGAGATATGACGTAGGCGACACGAGCAGTGCTCCTGGAGTAAGTGTTGGGCTGGAGAGAAAACACAATATCACACTGGGTGAGGAACGAGCGGCATTCAGTGGGCTCCCCAGAGTAACACGGCGGGTTATTGATTCTGGGCTCCGGAGATTCGAAAGCCCTGGAAGTGGCCGGTGGATCGAGGCGGAGATGGTGAACCTGTTCTGTGAGGTTGGAGACTTGGGTGGCCAGGGTCTCAACGGCATGTCGAGCAGCAGACACTTCCTGCTCGTGTCTGCCTAGCATCGCTCCCTGGATCCCGACGGCTGAGTGGAGAGGATCCGAAGTCGCTGGGTCCATTCTTGGTCGGATTCTTCTGTTATGGTGAGTGAATGAGGACCCAAAAGCGAACTAACTTAAACAGAGCTTCTTTAATAACCAAACATAGGTAGGCTCAGATAGACCGGCAGATTCCGACAGGACAGGACAAGGTTACAGCAAACATGACGATAGTCTGGCTCAGGCATGAAACACAACAAACAAGAATCCGACAAGGACAGGAACAGAAACAGAGAGAGATATAGGGACCTAATCAGAGGGAAAAAGGGAACAGGTGGGAAACGGGGTGAATGGGTAGTTAGAGGAGACAAGGAACAGCTGGGGGAAAGCGGGGGAGAAAAGGTAACCTAACAACGACCAGCAGAGGGAGACAGGGTGAAGGGAAAGGACAGAGACAAGACACAACATGACAGTACATGACAGGAATTGCTTACCAAGTGGATATTGAATGTTCCTGAGTGGTGTAGAGACAGTTTTGACTTAATTCGGCGTGAAAATCTATGGCAAGACTTGAAAATGTCTGTCTAGCAGTGATCGACAACCAACTTGACAGACCTTGAAGATTTTTTTTTATAATATTGGGCAAATATTGTACAATCCAGGTGTCCAAAGCTCTTAGAGGCTTACCCAGAAAGACTCACAGCTCTAATCACTGCCAAAGGTGATTCTAACTTATGTAAATGACACATTTCTGTATTTCATTTTCAATAAATGTTCTAAAATATCTAAAAACTTGTTTTAACTTTGTCATTATGGACTATTGTGTATAGATGTTTGAGGAAATTAGGAAAGTACAAATGTGGAATAAGTCAAGGGGTATGAATATTTTCTGAAGGCACTGTAAGTTTTAGTAATTAGTTCAAACCTGTGACATTACCATGCTACCCCAAAGAAAAAGGAAACCTTGAGCAGAGACTACGTGACCAAAGTTTATATGTGTGTTCTTCTCAATAAGCACATTTTCATGTTTTGCCACCTGGATTTTATCTGTCACAGAGCAGGTGTGAAACTGTCAAAGCAGCTAGCCTCACAGCCTCACCAGAGAAGATAAACTGTACATTTCCACACCTTTGAAGCGAAGTGTTCTTGTCATCTCTGAGTGAGGTAGTCTCTCGTCTCATTAAAATGTAGAATCCTTGGTTATTGACAAGGTATAATTAGTCAATCATAGCCTAAACACAGTGAAATAGAAATTTGCATCTTTAAAAGATAATAGGGTATGTTTAATTAAACAGAATCAATAGATTGCCAGTTCATGTACCAGCTTGCTGACAGATCGAAAAACAAGGTTACCTCAGCTATGCAGGTGTATATAACAACTGAAGGTTTGCACCCCGGTGCAGTTGCCGTACAGCCCTACGGAAAGTTATTACTTTAAGAAAAGTTATTGGGATTCAGTTATTACATTAACCGTTGTTACAGTACTTAATGAAAACAAGACCGGTCACTACTATTCTAAACAACTTTTATAATGAGCAATAATTGCCCATGCTTTATCTGAAGCACACATTTCCATCCTAAGACTCCTACCCTCAAAATAATTTAAATCACCCCATACTGTTAAGAGGTAGGAGGACATTGCATGGTTGGATTTAGTATTCCTTCACTGTGATGAAATCACCCTTGGAGTTTTCTTGGCATCTGTTGTTGTCTGCTAGTGTGTTAGTAGAAATACTGTAGCACGGTGCCAGCACAGTTTAATTTATCGGAAACAATTCCCAGCTCCATCTGCCAAGGGTGTGGCGCAAAGGGTCAGAATGAGGAGAGAGGATCCCCCTGCTCACCCAAGTTCCCCCCTGACACAATAGCTTAGCTAACTGAGTAAGGGGGATGAAAGATAAAAAGTACTTTCTCTGGTGTTAATTAGAAAAGTCCTATTTAAAGGGAATAGGGGAATCTCCTCCTATTTTCTCATCTCATTGTGACTAAACATTGTCTGCAAGGTTGGATTGGAGTTTTTCTGGCATCAAAGGTTCTATTTATATGGCTGCCACTGAGAGACTGCAAAGATCAGGTCTCGCGACAGATTAAACGCCCTTTGAAAGTTGCACCTACTGTAATAACATCTCCATTTGGAGCCATTTGAAAGTTTTGCATGCAATATTGTGTGGTTTAATTAAGCCATAAGGCTGGAGGGGATGTGGTATATGGCCAATATACCACGGCTAAGGGGTGTTCCTAAGTGTGACCAACACGGACGGAGTGCCTGGATACAGCCCTTAGTCGTGGTATACTGGCCATATACCACAAACCCCTGAGGTGCCTTATATATATTATAAACTGCTTACCAACGAAATTAGAGCACTAAAAATAAACGTTTTGTCATACCCGTGATATACCACGGCTGTCAGCCAATCAGCAGTCAGGGCTCAAACCTCCCAGTTTACAATAACGTTTAATTAAGGAAAATAGATGTTGGTTATTGTAAATGAACAGCCCAATAAGCCAAAGGGAACTAGAGCCTTTTGAGTTTAACACAGTGAAAAGGGCACTTTGTATCATAGACACTACTTAATCTAGTGTGATTTCTTTTGACTACATTTTTCATGCTTTTCTGCTATATTAATGAAGTCATGTACTAAATCAACCAAACATTCAAGAAAAAATCCATGCCCATTTGATCACAGTTGTCTCTAGTTCTCTTAATTTGGAGCTGACCAATAACTGATGACTAGTCAAATCAAATCAAATGTTATTGGTCACATACACATGATTAGCAGATATCATTTGCATATATATTATACAAATGCTTGTGCTTCTAGTTCCGACAGTGCAGCAATATCTAACATGTAATCTAACAATTCCACATCAACTACCTAATACACACAAATCTAAGCAAAGGAATGGAATAAGAATATATACATATGAATATTTGGATGAGCAATAACAGAGCAGCATAGGCAAGATGCAATAGATGGTATAAAATACAGTATATACATATGAGATGAGTAATACAAGATATGTAAACATTATTAAAGTTGGATTGTTAAAGTCGCCAATGATTTCAAGTTTGTATGTAGGCAGCAGCCTCTCTGTGTTAGTGATTTCTGTTTAACAGTCTGATGGCCTTGAGATAGAAGCTGTTTTTCAGTCTCTCAGGTCCCAGCTTTGATGCACCTGTACTGACCTTGCCTTCTGAATGGTAGCGGGGTGAACAGGCAGTGACATCGGGTGATGTAGTAGTTTGCCCCCGGTAATGCGTTGTGCAGACCGCACCACCCTCTGGAGAGCCTTGCGGTTGTGGGCGGTGCAGTTGCCATGCCAGGCTGCGATACAACCCGACAGGATGCTCTCAATTGTGCATCTATAAAAGTGTGTGAGGGTTTTAGGTGACAAGCCCAATGTATTCTGCTTCCTGAGGTTGAAGAAGCGCTGCTGCGCCTTCTTCACCACACTGTCTGTGTAGATGGACCATTTCAGTTTGTCTGTGATGTGTACGCCGAGGAACTTAAAACTTTGCACCTTCTCCACTGCTGTCCCGTCGATGTGGATATGGGAGTGCTCCATCTGCTGTTTCCTGAAGTCCACGATCATCATTGTTTTCCTGACACCACACTCCAAGTGCTCTCACCTCCTCCCTGTAGGCTGTCTCGTCATTGTTGGTAATGAAGCCCACTACTGTTGTGTCGTCTGCAAACTTGATGATTGAGCTGGAGGCCTGAATGACCACGCAGTCATGGGCGAACAGGGAGTACAGGAGGGGGCTGAGCACGCACCCTTGTGGGGCCCCAGTGTTGAGGATCAGTGAAGTGGAGATGTTCTTTCCTACCATCACCACCTGGGGGCGGACCCAATTGTCCAGGACCCAATTGCACAGGGTGGGGTTGAGACCCAGGGCCTCAAGCTTAATGATGAGCTTGGAGGGTACTATGGTGTTGAATGCTGAGCTGTAGTCAATGAACAGCATTCTTACATTGGTATTCCTCTTGTACAAATTGGATAGGGCAGTGTCCAGTGTGAGGGCGATTGCTTCGTTTGTGGACCTATTGGGGCGGTAAGCAAATTGAAGTGGGTCTAGGGTGACAGGTAAGATGGAGGTGATATGATCCTTGACTAGTCTCTCAAAGCACTTTATGATGACAGAAAGTAGTACTACGGGGCGACAGTCATTTAGTTCAGTTACCTTTTCCTTCTTGGGTACAGGAACAATGGTAGACATCTTGAAGTGGGGACAGCAGACTGAGATAGGAAGAGATTGAATATGTCAGTAAACACACCAGCCAGCTGGTCTGCGCATGCTCTGAGGACGCGGCTAGGGATCTTCTGGGCTCTTTCTACTACAGCGTTGTAATGAGGTTTGGGCCTCTCTTTTATGGTTCTCAGAAGTACTGAGTAGTAAAAGTATCTTCTTCAGTCCGTCTTCTTTATGGGGTACAGGACGGGCGTTTGAAGATAGCAGCAATACACAGTGGTGATATCTCATCTCGTTTCTGTCATTGTTTTGGGACAAATTCTAAGGACAAAAATACAGATCCAAGCGATACCCTTTCTTTTCAGACAAGCCAAGTAAATTATCTTTGCTAGACTCTTCCCTTTAAAAGAACAATAGAGAGTGCCCACGAGAAACATGGACAGCAAAGGAGTTTTATACAGTATAATTATATATTTTGAATAAACTACATATTTTTCTATTGAATTCTATCTATGGGTGATACTATGGTGGAACACATCATTTTGTGAGGTGGAAAGTGATGCAGAATATAACTGTGAACTTCATGATCTACTATACACATAAAAATGTATATCTAAGTGGAATATAACCATGAAATTATGTTCTGGTTTGGGGAATATTATTGCGACCTAAAAATAATGATCTCGAGGTCTCCCACAACTGGAAAATTAAGATTTCTTACAATAAATAACCATTTCTAAATTATTTCTCATCTCGGTCACGGATTTGATTTTCTAGAGCATTGTGTCTCTTATCTCAGGATTCTTTCATTTAATTGAACTGAAGTGTAGCATGACTTGATTAAAATTTCAGATAAATGTGCAGCAGGCAGGCAACACTCCTCTGTAAATTTGTGAAAGTGAATGGCCCATTTCATGCTTAGACAGTGAGCAGCTTGGATTGAGAAAGCCGTGAGGGCTCTGCTATTTAATGCAACAGTAAACTTGACTTTTCTTCAACCTATATAAATACACTGTGTTACAATTAACAAAAAACACAACCCGTCTTAACATCAGATACTAACTTGAATCTTATTTCTACCTTAGAACCTTCGATATGTGACTGTCATTGTAAAAATACTATCTTGATTTGATTCAGGGTTAGGTTGCCATTTTAAAGTTAGGGTTAACCACAGCATGTCAGTACAGTTGGCTACAGTTGGTGTGATGAGTTACATGGGTAAATGAGTGGACTTACAGTTTGTTACTACAGGTATCTACAGTACTTTTTTAAAAATTGTATTGAACCTTTATTTAACTAGGCAAGTCAGCATACAGGTATATACAGTAAGTGTCTGCACAATCTTCCTCTGAATACACAACAATAAAAAGTGCTGCTGTAGATCTTGTTATCATCCACTTGAACCTAATATAGTTAAACATCTTATTCATTGCATTTTCTTTTCTGAAGTGCCCACTTAATAACCTTGCCAGTCCGTGTACCTTCTGGCCAATGGTTATACTACAATTAACCAGAATGACGACTAATGATTTTGTCACTCGTTATCCGTTTTCTTCCGATATCTGAAGTGAGGAACGGAGAACAAAAAGGCTGATTTCTGTCCATTTCGATCAACTTGAAAGACCAGAAAATGGATAACGAGTGGGAAATCATTATCCGTCATCCTCGTTAATGTAGGGTAAACATTGGCCAGAAGGTACACGGAGCTTTCCCCTCACTTGATTAATATATACAGTGGGGAGAACGAGTATTTGATACACTACCGATTTTGCAGGTTTTCCTACTTACAAAGCATGTAGAGGTCTGTAATTTGTATCATAGGTACACTTCAACTGTGAGAGACAGAATCTAAAACACAGCCAGGGCAACTAAGGAGTGTATCCGTAAGAAGCTTCTAAAGGTCCTGGAGTGGCCTAGCCAGTTCCCAGACCTGAACCCAATAGAAAATATTTGGAGGGATCTGAAAGTCCGTATTGCCCAGCGACAGCCCCGAAACCTGAAGGATCTGGAGAATATCTGTATGGAGGAGTGGGCCAAAATCCCTGCTGCAGGGTGTGCAAACCTGGTCAAGAACTACAGGAAATGTATGATCTCTGTAATTGCAAACAAAGGTTTCTGTACCATATATTAAGTTCTGCTTTTCTGATGTATCAAATACCTATGTCATGCAATAAAATGCAAATTAATTACTTAAAAATCCTACAATGTGATTTTCTGGACTTTTGTTTTAGATTCCGTCTCTCACAGTTGACGTGTACCTATGATAAAAATTACAGACCTCTACATGCTTGTGAGTAGGAAAACCTGCAAAATCGGCAGTGTATCAAATACTTGTTCTCCCCACTGTATATCCCATTCTGTCCCACTTTAAAACAAAGTTTCCTCCTTGACAATTTTTGTAATGAATTCTGACAGCCTAGTAAGGAAATCACTTTGGAATCCAGTAATCGATTTCATACCATTTTATTTCCTCTTTTTATAATCGTGCAAATGGGATGAAAGGAAGGAAGGCTTGCAGGCAATGCTGAAATACGTGGGATAGGTTTAGCTTTTGATGCCAACTTCTGTTCACAGCAGACTACAATAAGTGGTTCTCTCGGCCTGAACATGTATCTGCTATTTCAAAGGGAATAGGTGACATGCCTCACCAACATCCCAAAATTTTTACCACACCTCTAAGATTTTTTGAAAGAAGCCTAGGCAATACATCCTAATTTGTTACACTACTTGTGTAATCCGATAGTGATGCAAACGGAATTCCCCCAAAATCGAACTGTGACATGTAAAGGCAAGGCAACTTCCTTCTTATCTCCCTTGAACAGTAAAGAGAACTGTATAGAGATGGGTTGAAAATCAAGAAGTATTCTATGGCATAATATGGCATTTTCAACCACCCAAGGACATCATCTCAGCACCCCTCTCCAAAAGGAACTGCCCTGAGCCTGTCACCTGGCAATGCTGTGTGGGGCGGAGTTTTAATTAAATTCCAGAGTTCCCCTGCCTGTCCAACACTCCTGTCAGACAATTAAGACATTTTCCAATTTTACACTTTACAGGACCTTGTGAACCACTGATTGAAGTGTATTGAAGTGTTTGTAGCTGCAGGAATAAGAGGCATTTGAGTTAACTTCACGGCCTGAGAGGCTTTAAACCCTGAAATTACAAGATTAGTTTTGTGTGATGCTGAATTAATTCCGATGTTTCGGCGTGTGGGGATGGAAATATCTTCTGAATTAAGGTCTAAAGAGTACGTTTTCTATTATTCTTTTAGGTTGACCACCATCCAGTACATTGCAAGTATCATCATTTAACTATTATTAGTAGGAGGCACCAGTAAATAGAGCTCTGTGGCATTTGTCAGGACCGCAGTGAATTGTGTCTGTGTGGAGGCCATTTTGTAGAGGCAGAAAAAAGTTAGCTAACAAAGAAGTGGGAAACTGGGAAATCACAGTGACTATAGTTAAGTATCCTCAGGCTGTTGAGGTGAAATGAGAAAGTTACCACATCCATAAAAACCCTCCTTCATCCCCATCCCCCAGCTCAAGTGAATGCTGCCCTTTATGATGTAGCCACTATAACAAGATACCGGTGCAGCTAGAGAACTCTCCTATAGTAGAGGGAATCTCCTCCCCTACTCCACAGTAGAGTAATTAGCGTTACATGCGGTGCCGTGTGTTCCAGTTTACGAGTCTCTGAATGTTCCTTTAATTCCTTACGGCTTGATTCCCCCGATCTCAATCCTGCTCTCATTAGCGCCACCGCAGTTATACACTCCTTTATCTGATTGTACGGAACTGCGAGCTGTGTAATTACACTCCATAATTATGTTTCATTATGCGCCGACGACTTCCACCTGATCAATGCACACAGTCACGTGACCCCCCCCCCCCCCCCCACCCCCAATCAGGGATGTGAGGCACTCTCCTCAGGGGTCTGCCTGGTGTCTGCCACACCAAGATGGCAATCAGAAGGAGGAGTGGGGGTTGTGTGCTCGCCATGCCCACCGCCGCCCAGGTCTGGTACTGGGAGAGACATCAGCACTTGGTGTCCATGGAGGGTTCTTGATGGGGATGAAAGGAGATGGTGTGTGTGTGTGCATGTGGTGTATGGTACATGTGTGGTACTTGGTATTCCTGATGGTTTTCCATCGGGACCGATGTCTGACGGAAGCATCAGAGGCAGTGCTTGTTCAATCAGAGAGTCATGGAGAAAAAAAGTGTTGTTTGTATCAGAAAATCTCCCAGGGCGTTATTTGTTTTTTTCCCAAATAAACAAGCGGATTATCCGTTCGATAAGCAGGGAAAGAAGAGCGATCTGGCACCCAGGGTGCTGATTAGAGCAGAATTACAAGAGTTGGGGCCTGTTTACGCAGTGGGTTCCCAAACTCTCTGGAACGGACTGTGAGGCTCGGTGACAGAGAACAGAGTTGCATTCATTCTATGATTCCCCACGAAACATTAAAACAAAACGTTCATTTGTCACATACACCAGATAGGTGTAGGGAAATGTGTTGTTTAACAGGGTCAGCCATAGTAGTACAGTGCCCCTGGAGTAAATTAGGGTTAAGTGCCTTGCTCAAGGGCACATCGACAGGAGGCTGAAGAAATTTGGCTTGTCACCCAAAACCCTGACAAACTTTTATAGATCAACAATCGAGAGCGTCCTGTCGGGCTGTATCACAGCCTGGTACGGCAACTGCACCGCCCTCAACCGCAAGGCTCTCCAGAGGGTGGTGCGTTCTGCACAATGCATCACCGGGGGAAAACTACCTGCTTTCCATGACACCTACAGCACCCGATGTCACAAGAAGGCCAAAAATATCATCAATCAACCACCCAAGCCACTGCCTGTTTACCCCGTTACCATCCAGAAGGCGAGGTCAGTACAAGTGCATCAAAGCTGGGACCGAGAGACTGAAAAACTGTTTCTATCTAAAGGCCATCAGACTGTTAAACAGCCATCACTAGCTCAGAGAGGCTGCTGCCTACATTGAGACTCAATCACTGGCCACTTTAATAAATGGATCACTAGTCACTTTATACAATGCACTCTAAATAATGCCACTTTAATAATGGTTACATATCTTACATTACTCAAATCACATGTATATACTGTATTTTATACCTTCTTTTGCACCTTCCCTATACCACTCAACCAACCATCGCTCATCCATATACTTACATGTACATATTCTCATTCACCCTTTTAGATTTGTGTGTATTAGGTAGTTGCCGGGGATTGTTAGATTACTTGTTAGATATTACTGCACTGTCGGAACTAGAAGCACAAGCATTTCGCTACACTCGCATTAACATCTGCTAACCATGTGTATGTGACAAATACAATTTGATTTGATTTGACAGATTTCAGGTGTGATTTCTAGCATGAACACGAGGGGCTGTTTTCGCATCCATCACTTTAATCTAATCATGATCAAATCAAATTGTATTTCTCACATGCGCCGAATACAACAGGTGTAGCAAGCTAGATAGGTTTGCACGCACTTCACCTTACAGTGAAATGCTTACTTACAAGCCCCGCATGTAATGGGTTTGGCCATGGGTGCTGGATCCACGCAAACACCCAGCAGATCCAGGCATCTGCTCTCATATCGTTCTATAATCTCTGAATCTTCGGGAGCTGCCACACAGCCGTCTCCCAAGACATCACACTGATACTCAGATGCTGTATGTACTGTAGGTGATTCATTATTCAAACCCACTAGATAAAGCCACTGCCAACAACCAATAATAACCTATTTAAAACATTTAATGAAATTCATTTCTATTCACAGAGATACTCCAAGGGGAGAAAATTGTAAATGACTCGTTAGAGAAACACAGACAGGAGGGAACTATTTCTAGTCCAGGCTCTGTATTTTTTTTTATGCAGATATGGACTGAATATTAAGGAATCATTAACGACTTGGAGAGAGTCCACTATTTGGATCACTGCTCCTCCGTCCCTTGTCCATATTGAGCCTGTAATATAGAACTCCAGAATATACATATATCTCCTATAGTTTTTACTTTTGGTCATATTTTACCTTTAGTTTTACCTCCGGATCTGGAGTCTTAATGCTATTCTTTCTGAGGTGAGGCAAATTATACACAATCAAGCTTATGAGATGAGAATAGAAAGCGTCATTAACAGGGTTCTTCATTAGTGCAGGGCACAGCTTGTCAGGCTGGGAGAGAGGTACAGAGAACCTGGGTATAAATCAGGGTGATGCTGAACAGATGGGTGTAGTAGTCTTTAGATTCTTTACTGTGGCTTACAGTGTGTGGCAGAGACTGTAGTGTGTGTGTGTGTGTGTGTGTGTGTGTGCGCACACCTATCAGGTGCACATGCATGTACATCAGTGGAGGCTTGTAAGGGGAGGACGGCTCATAGTTATAATTGGAGTGGATGGAATTAAATGAAATACATTTCCATGTGACGCATTCTATTATATCCACTCCATTCCAGCCATTACGATGATCCGTCCTCCCCTCACCAGCCTCCACTGATGTGCATGCATCCATGTGTACTTACTTTACCTACGTGTGTGCCTGTCCAGGCCTTGAGACTGGTGCTCAGCAGCACAGATCAGTGACGTGCAGGCTTTCAGTCCAGCCGACCATGACAGCCTTGGAAAAGATGAGCATGGACCCTGCCTCACTCGCTGGGTTCTTCAGAGGCCACCACGGCTGTCAACACAGGTGTGGAGCAACAGGGGCGTCATGCTCCCGTTATTTTAGAGCGGACTCAAAGTACGTGAGGATGGAGGGGGGATGGTCCTGAGGGTGGCTGGTCCCCTCCGGAATTCTGATCATTTCAAACAGCTGAAACAGCTTTTTCCTGCAATCTAGAGCCATTATCATTATGCATAATTCTATTAAAAAAAAAAAAAAATATATATATATATATATATATATATATATATATATATATATATATATATATATATACATACAGTATATATATACAGTATATATATATATATATATATATATATATATATATATATATATATAATGTATATTTTCCTGCATTCTATATTTTCCTGTTATCTAAGCATATCTCTTGAACGGTTCAATTGTAATTTTAATTAATGATGCACATTGATTATTTAAGAACTTTTATACCTTATGGAGTTTAGTACAACTGTCACATTGGTATATAGTATCAAGAATCAAAGCAATTTTTGTATTTTCTAAAGTATGCAACCTTGCCAGCAGGCATGCCATCCAAAATAGCTAGACAAGGTACAATACCTGGTCAAGAGTATGTGGACACCCCTTCAAATTAGTCTATTTGGCTATTTCAGCCGTTGCTGACAGGTTTATAAAATTCACCACAAAACCATGCAATCTCCATAGACAAACATTGTCAGTAGAATGGCTCGTACTGAAGAGCTCAGGTACATTCAACATGGCACCGTTATAAGATGCCACCTTTCCAACAAGTCAGTTCATAAAATGTCTGCCCTGCTAGAGCTGCCCCAGTCAACTGTAAGTGCTGTTATTGTGAAGTGGAAATGTCTAGGAGCAACAACGGCTCAGCGAAGGGGTGGACACACAAGCTCATAGAACGGGACAGCTGAATGCTGAAGCACCTAGCACGTAAAAATTGTCTGTCTTCGGTTGAAAACTGTCGTGTCTTTACTATGGATTAAATTATATATGACATGCTATTTTATCAAATCAATTCTATGTAATTAATATTACCTGATTAAACTAATTAACTTGGAAGTCGGGGGGCACCACGGATTAATGTTTATAGAGCTCTTGTCTTCCGAATAAACTCTTAAAGATCTGGGAATCTTTTATATAAATAGCAGTCAATTATTAATCGTCACCTTATTCAGTCTCATCTGAACATTGTAAAATTCTTGGTTATCTTCACGAACCCTGGCTAACAAGTTGAATCAGCAATACAAAATTTGGCTTCATTATTTATTTACTAAATACCTAAATAATCGCACAGAATTACATGTACACAGGAAGGATCATACGTGGATTACTAATTATGTCATAAAATAAAACATCCCTAGCGGACAAAACCGATATGATGGCTGGTTTCACAAAGAAAGGGGTTTGGGTTTGAATGAAAGAGCGGGAAGAAGGATTGGGTCTCTATTGGACCTTATGAAGCTATGCTGTTGTAAATACAGAATCTTATGCATTCCAAATAACCACCCATTCGGAAAATTAAAATGCAAGAAATATATTTACTCTGAGCTGCGCTTCGATAGATTGGCCGAAGATAGATTGGTCGAGGCTGGGTTGCCCAGCCGAGATCTTCCTTGTCCTTTGAATAATATTTCTGGGTGGATACGTTGCAGTCTGTCGTCGTGTGCTAGTAGTACCCTGTCGTCGTGTGGTAGAACGGATACGTTGCATTACCCTGTCGTTCTGAAGAGATTGTCTGTCCTTTCCTAGGCCACAGAAGTTTACAGCTGCTGCTGTAGGACGTCTAGGATGTATCACGTCACTGTGAAACTGATAACTAGAATGTGTAGACTTTCCAAAATACAATTTATGTCGTCCTATCATCAGTAATCATGTCTCAGATGACAACTATTCTTTAAGTACCAACAGATACTTTCAACTGGTTGGATTACCAAAATATTGTTCTGTTCCAAACCTTTTGATGTTACCATACTCTCTATGTTAACAAAGGGCTTTCCAAGAGTCCATTCTTTAGAGTAGAGAGAGAAAAGGGGGGAAAGGTATTTATGGGGGTCATAAACTTCACCAACAGGGCAACGTCATGACACCACCATTGAACTTTGGAGCAGTGGAAACGCGTTCAATGGACGAATCTGAGTTTGGCGAATGCCAGGAGAACGCTACCTGCCCAAAAGCATAGTGCCAACTGTAAAGCTTGGTGGAGGAGGAAAAATAGTCTGGGGCAGTTTTTCATGGTTCAGGCTAGGCCCCATAGTTCCAGTGAAGGGAAATCTTAACGTTACAGCATACAACGACATTCTAGTCTGGGGGAAGGGGAAGGCCCTTTCATGTTTCAGCATGACAATGCCCCTGTGCACAAAGTGAGGTCCATACAGAAATGGTTTGACGAGATCGGTGTGGAAGAACTTGACTGGCATGCACAGAGCCCTGACCTCAACTCCATCGAACACCTTTGGGATGAATTGGAATGCCGACTGTGAGCCACGCCTAATCGACCCAACATCAGTGCCCAACCCCACTTATGCTCTTGATGCTGAATGGAAGCATGTCCCCGCAGCAATGTTACAACATCTAGTGGAAAGCCTTCCCAAAAGAGTGAGGCTGTTATAGCGGCAAAAGGGGCACCAACTCCATATTAATGCCTATGATTTAGGAATGAGATTTTCAACGAGCAGGTGTCCACATACCTTTGGTAATGTAGTGTAATCTAACTTTGATTGTCTGAAATGGCTAGGTAGCTAGTTATGAGGTTGGGAGATTGGGAACCTATCTAGCTGGCTAGCTAAATCCAACTTCATAAAATGTATAGGTGGCTAGTATTACAGAGAAACAACAAAACATTTTTGTTTAATTTATTAATCAAGAAGGAATCAATTGGCTGCATACTGTAGCTCGATCAAATTAATTTACAAACATACTTCCTGTGTCCTGCCCATCACCGGCAGCTAAAATCAAATCAAACGCTGTGTGTGTCACTCTAGTCTACACTCTCTCTCCTCCTCCACTGACAATGCTGTCTGCACGCACTAGAATATCTAGTGTCCAACCTAGCATTGTGCCCCCTATGAGAATGACTCCTCTGGAGAGCAGAATGGGACTACCTGCCTGCCTCAGAACTCCTGCCTGTTATCAGGAAAACCTGATAACACGATGAGTTCGTCCATGCACATCTGAAATGTTATGGGCCTGGCCACTAACCACTAGGCCTACCAACACATTAAGATAAATGCAGACTGATTAGAAGACTGATTAGCTGCTCTATAGACGAAAACATCTCAATGAGCTTAATGGATTGTTTCAGAGTTTCACTGGGTGAATGAGCACTCTTCCAATATGCTACATCTGACAATTTATGCTATGTTTTCACCAGGGTTGGGGAGTAAATTATCACATGTTACAATTACCTTTGTTTCACGATCAGTAAAACCTCTAGCCTATGCAGTCAAACAGAAAGGTAAACGTGGTCAGAGACCCACTAAAGCAGCACTGCCCCCTCAAGAGTCTGAGCCTGCCTGGCAGGGTTGGTCCAATAAAGCCAAAGCCCCCAGATGGGTGAGCATATTATACAAGTAATTTCTCAAAGCTATACCCCCACCCAGATAATGGCAGTGCTGGCAACACTAGCTGCATTAACCCATGGAGAGGGGGTCACACTCAGACAATCAGAGAGGGGGCAAATTATAATGGCCCGGGCGGCACACAATAATCAGAAGGTCTGACTGCTCAAAGATGCTTGGGAAAAATGGTCACAACAGGGACCAGTGTGTGTTTCAGGGGAAAGGGGTATTTGTGAGCTCCATCAGCTAGGACTTGACATGGGTTAATCAAATCTCCCCATTCTTGCTAAATGTTGGTTGCCTTCTCAAACCGCTACAACTGTATATGCATTTGCACATTTGTCTTCTCTTGAGTTGGACTCAGGGATGGAATAACTGTTGAACATCTGAGCTTGTGGTTGTTTGTGGTGGGGGAAGGGTGGGGAGAGTGCATGTGTGTGTATCCCACATCTGCTGCTATGGTGTAATGATGTCAGGGACAATGCAGGATTAATCACAATAATTGTTTGCCAAAATAATAATTGCTTGCCAAAAATGTAATTTTTGTAATGCCAATCCTGGTTATAGGGAACAATCCTTCGTATAAACTGCCAACATTGTTACGCATATTATTATTTAATTGTGGAAATAAATTATATACAGTACTAGTCAAGTGGGGACACACCTACTCATTCAAGGGTTTATCTTCATTTTTACTATTTTCTACATTGTAGAATAATAGTGAAGACATCAAAACGATGAAACAACACATATGGAATCAAAAGGTAACCAAAAAAGTGTTAAAATTAAACAAATCAAAATATATTTTACATTTGAGATTCTTCAAAGTACCCACCCCTTGCCTTGATGACAGCTTTGCACTCTTGTCATTCTCTCAACCAGCTTCACCTGGAATATTTTTCCAACAGTCTTGCATATGCTGAGCACTTACTGGCTGCTTTTCCTTCACTCTGCGGTCCAACTCATCCCAAACCATCTCAATTAGGTTGAGGTCAGGTGATTTTGGAGGCCAGGTCATCTGATGCAGCACTCCATCACTCTCCTTCTTGGTAAAATAGCCCTTAGACAGCCTGGAGGTGTGGAGGTGAGATCATCCGTTGGAACCAAAAAATCACAAATTTGGACTCATCAGACCAAAGAACAGATTTCCACCAGTCTAATGTCCATTGCTCGTGTTTCTTGGCCTACGCAAGTCTCTTCTTATTGTTGTCCTTTAGTAGTGGTTTCTTTTCAGCAATTTGATCATGAAGGCCTGATTCACACAGTGTCCTCTGAACAGTTGATGTTGAGATGTGTCTTAATTGAAATCTGTGAAGAATTTATTGGGGCTGCAATTGCTGAGGCTGGTAACTCAAGGTGACTCTGGGTCTTCCTTTCCTGTGGCGGTCCTCATGAGAGCCAGTTTCATCATAACGCTTGATGGTTTTTGCAACTGCACATGAATAAACTTTCAAAGTTCTTGAAATGTTCCGTATTGACTGACCTTCATTTCTTAAAGTAATGATTGACTGTCGTTTCTCTTTGCTTATTTGAGCTGTTCTTGCCATAATATGGATTTGGTATTTGACCAAATAGGGCTATCTTCAGTATACCACCATAATTTGCAAATAAATTCATTAAAAATCCTACAATGTGATTTTCTGGATTTTTGTCCCTCATTTCGTCTGTCATAGTTGAAGTGTACCTATAATTAAAATTACAGGCCTCTCACATCTTTTTAAGTGGGAGAACTTGCACAATTGGTGACTGACTAAATACTTTTTTGCCCCACTGTATATAGCATATATGGGCTAACTTGAACCCTTTCCTGGGTAGCTTAGTTAAAACTGAACTCATAATGATAATACGTTATATTTCTAATAACAAACAGATAATTATATTTCTGATAAAAATAAAGAAGGAATTAATGGCTTTTTGAGCAGATTATGCGAAGCAGATTCTTCGTGCCGCTTCTGCATAGTTGTCTTGCTGCACTGTTGGTCTATTCTGATTGGCGTGTTGTCCTGTTAGTATGGGGGTTAGTGGGGTGGAGCGGACCTCTCTGGATAGGGCCTGTTGGTGAAGGGTAGAGCTGGTCTCTCTGGGTGGGGGCTGGTAGTTGTGATCTTGGAGGATGTATAGAAGAGTTCCTGTTATTTGTTTTATTTATGTTTTGCTTTGTCTCAGAGCATTTTTTAAAAGTTTCCTACCAAACACCTTGACCCCGTTTGTTCAAGTATACTAGGTCGTACATCATCTGGGGGTGAATGCCACAGCAGTTTGCTAGGTAAACATTGACCAAGAGAGCACAACCTCTAGACAGCTCAGCGTTGTTGTTCTGAATAATGTGGAAGGGCACATCGCTACGTGGCAACAGTGTGAGTGGTTGTGTGTGTGTAAATGATCGGCTGTGATGTTCTGGAAGTGGTTCAAAACTATGGTTGCAAAGGGGGAGGGTATATTACTGGAAACTTACCAGTAAACAATCAATCAGAATTTTGGAAAGTTTCAAGGAATATATAGAATTTTATCAGATGACATCTAATGACATTTTTGGGTACATCAGATTATCACAGATGTCTGTAATGATCTCTGGGCCTCTGTGTGGCCTTATCATATGTAAAATATATTTGACAAAAAAAAGTAATAAGATGATTTTAAAATGATAAATAGAATGACAAAGCTGAGAAACATAATCCTAAACCTAAACCATATACTTATTGAATACCATTGGTGTTTGAGGGTTTCAGCATGAAATATTATTTATATATTTTGTACACATTTTTTTTATTGTATTATGTCATTATGTCTTTGTTGTAAAAGTTTTTGGGCCAAACTGGTGGCAGTTGTGAAAAAAGACAGTTGCAGAGTGAAAATAAGGATAATTAGATGCTTTTCCCCCCACAATTTAGGCTGTTTTCTCTTGAACCATATGTTCTATCCACTAGGAAGTAATGTTCAATATATACATAGTTATTCAAGTATAAATGACCAAAGTTACCATAGATTTCCATAGATTACACGCTAATTACCAAAATCACCACGATTACTTTCGTAAATTACCGGTAGCTTTGCAACTCCATTCAAAAACTTTGGAGATTGAGTTTCATTTGATGAAAGTTTTTGCAGTCAACATTGTCAAGGACACTAGCAAGATGGAGCGTCAGGACACAGAACTGTTATTTTTGTCATCCTTAACCTGTCACAGCGAAATTGAGGCATTTTTCAGAATTAGGTGAGATATTAGGGACATCATGAGATGTACCTTGTTGTTGGATGACCAGCGTGTCTAGACAGAGGTTTGATTCCCACAGAGGACAAGTACGAAAATGTATGCCCTCACTACTGTAAGTCTCTCTGGATAACAGTATACACTGAAGACAGAGGGAGATCCATGGAAGGTAATAAGGCCCTCTCGAGCCTCCCAGACATACTGTGGAGAGGGAGGTGGAGGGGAGCAGGGAGGCCCACTCCTCGTACCGATCTCAATCTGTCAGTGCCGTCACCAGGACATCTCAATCTCCTCGGCTCGTCTCCTCTTGTCTCTCAACAGGGCACAAGAGCTATTGGAGTGGATGTGGGGCTGTGCGGTAGTGGCGATCGATAGCCATCCCTAATGGGGAGGGGAAATGTATGGAGGGGTGGGAATTAAGGCTGGGGTTTGTACGTGCTCATGTCAAAAGCTTAGGGAGACTGATTGACAGATGGCTGAGGAATGCTTAATGTAAACGTGTGGTAGACGACACAGTTATTGTTGGTGCCGTTTGGCAGTATGTGCCGTACGTGGACTTAATGTGGAGCGGACATTGGGGGGGTCATTTGATTCACCAAAAAAGGGGATTCTCAGTAAACTAATCATACCCTGGTGTATGATTTAATCCAAATGATTCAAATCAATAGCTTTCTTGGAAGTTGGCACAGTGCTTAAATGCATGAAATTAGAAATCTTGAGTTAAAAGGTCCAATGCAGCTGTTTTATCTGAAAATCAAATCATTTCTGGGGAACAATTAAGTACCTCACTGTGATTGTTTTTAATTAAAATGGTCAAAAGTTTTTCCAGGACAATTTGGCATCAACGAACAGCATCATTGATTCTGCCTGGGGAGCTTTCCAGTGGGGGTCTGCGAGGAAAACCACTGGCGCATTTTATGAAGCGTGAGGGAAAGTCCCGTCTGACCAAAAGAGGACGAGGACCTGCCCAGAACAGACTCTTGCTGTGAACTGCCCAGGGGGAGACATCATCCATGAACAATTGAGGAACGGCAACTGATTTCAGTAGGTCAATTGAAATGAATCTGTATAAAAAATGTTTTAAAAAAATGATATAAAATCAAATCAAGGCGGGTAACGCATAAAAAGGAAAGAAGAGAGAACTATTTCTGAATATGCTGTTAAATAAAGCTACTGTAAATATTTAAACCCCCGTATGAGTAGAACACTGGTGTAGAGGAGGATTTTGTGATGTAACACAAATGCATAATGGGTTACGAGAGATAAAGTAACGTAATATATGTATAATGGGTTATTATGATGTAAGAATAGTACAAATAGCACACCCACACGTAGACGTACATAAGTGGAATAAAAAGTATTATGTTCAAGGTGGTCCCTTTATGGATCATTTGTATGATAAAGTTAAAGCATTGTATGGGACTTGACTTAACCCTAACCAATAGACCTAATGAACGCTTAGAAGATTTCCTCCAACCTGATAAAACATTTTGAAATAAGCCCATACCCTGTTAAATAGAACCAATGAATGTTGAACATGATTTTCTGTTAACTAAACTTAAAAGGCTACAATTTATTGTGCTCGAGATGGAGTTTTTGTTTATATCCCAAATGATGATGTTCTAAACCAATTTGTGAGTAGACAAAATGGAGATTGCATCTGTTTCCCTGTTGTCTCAGACTTATTATGGACGGAGCACAATATCTACTGGAGACTAAGACAGTGCCAACCCAGTTCATTTGTATTTATTTACTTATTTAACCAGGTAGGCAAGTTGAGAACAAGTTCTCATTTACAATTGCGACCTGGCCAAGATAAAGCAAAGCAGTTCGACACATACAACAACACAGAGTAACACATGGAGTAAATCAAACACAGTCAATAATACAGTAGAAAAATAAGTCTATATACAATGTGAGCAAATGAGGTGAGATAAGGGAGACAAAGGCACAAAAAGGCCATGGTGGCGAAATAAATACAATATAGCAAGTAAAACACTGGAATGGTAGATTTGCAGTGGAAGAAAGTGCAAAGTAGAGATAGAAATAATGGGGTGCAAAGGAGCAAAATAAATAAATAAATACAGTAGCAGAGCATTTTTTGAGAGTGATCCGTGTATATTAGGAGTAGTGATTGAGAATGTTTTATTTTATACTGGAAAGAGTAGAAGGGTTTCAGTTGAAGGACACTGAAACCCAGTTGAAGGAAACAGATTATGGAGACTAGTGAAAGTAACAAAGTGAATGGTAATTGGCTTTAAAAAAGCAATCTAATAGTGCAATATTTTAGTCATTTGAAGGAGTAAAACAGAGGGATTGAGCATTCGGACTGATATTAAATTAGAGGCTGCTCACCTTTTAAGGCCTGGTCCACTGGTCTCATGTTTAAGTAATCTGTTGTCTGGGTTAGAGAGAACCTTCCTGTGGAACAATAGATAGCCGCCAGTACACACTGAACTAAAACAGGCTGTAAGAGACACAGTGGGGAAATTTGGGACAGTTTGTACAGAATTGTATGTCAATGCAATAGGTCAAAAAGATAAAGATCCATTTGAGCTTTATGGGACACCATACCATCTGATATGTCTGAAGTATAAATGTGTCTGAAGTATAACTCTGTAGACGCATGGGTTTATTGAGACTTCCTGACCCAGATGCAGTAAACTCAATTAATAATTAATAATTTTTAGGACTGATTAAAATGCAACATAGTGAAAACAAAGAACATGTTCATTTTCTTTTTTTCCCAGGACTGATGGAATGTCCACTACCAAGTTTTTCATGTTTATCAATTATGCTGTATCTCTCCCTTTGAAAGGTTTCCTGAGGCAGGTGCCTTAGGAGAGCACTTAAAAGTGCCCAGATCCAGCTGCTAAGGGATCTCCCAAATTAAGCCAGGCCTGGCCATTTTGTTTGTGTTTACCCTACGATGTTTGCCACACACATGCCAGCACCTACACACAACCCACCTATTAATGAATATTTCTTAGTGGTTAATACTGTTTGATTTAGAAGTGTGGGGTCTTTATTTGGTTTTAGTGTTTTTTTTACAGTTTAGAAATGATGCTGTACACAAATGAATGTTTCTATTGTCAGCGTTGTGGTTGCACACATGTATATTCCCTTGATTAGAAGAAATGTACTTAAAAACCCAATGTAAACCTGATACACAAAATGTTTGAAATATCTTTAAATAATGTCTGAGGTACAGGAAAACAAACACTCAGTTAATAGGGTTGGCTGACTGGCCACTGACCTCTGTTCTGACTTCCTGATGAGGCCTGATCACCCTCACTAGAAAGACAGCAGACAGTTTTTTTATGGGCTATGTAAAAACAAATAATTAAGAAGAAGTTTATAATTTGTCATTAGACCAATGTGTGATTAGGACCACGAGAAGGACAGAGAGAGAGAGAGCTGTCTCTGTTCTATTTTATCACATTACCTTATGGAATACAATGATTTCCTTATGGAGTTATCAAGAGATAATTCTATTTGATTTATTCAAATGTGTTTATTTTTTATTTAACCTGCGCCGTTGTTGTTTTTGTGGGATGCATGAATCACGATGCGAGTCATGTGTCCAAAGGGGGAACCACCAGTCCCCTGGGGCCCTTTGGTAAATATGCAAATTGATCTCCCTGTAAAAGGAAAAAAAGAGATGTTGGTAATGGATGACAGTTACTCTAAATGAATTGAAGTTTTCCCTACCTCGAGTGATATATGTGTATTGCTGTTGTTTTGTTATGTTTGTTTTTGTCTTGCTTCAATAACAAATTTCACCAGATTGGGTCGGCTGGATGGTCTGATTTCTCCCTAAGGATTAGCCCTCTGACTACCAGACCTGTAACTGCAGTGAGATTGCCAAGATTATAGGGGAGTATAAGCCAATTTTTTTTTTGGGGGGGGGGGGGGTCAACTGGGTGTTGTTATTCTCTAAGACACTTGTCTTAGAAGTCCGGACATCCTGAATTGCAAATGCCCTAAACTAAACTGTTGTTCTGGTCTGTCCTCTCTCGAGGTTATGGTGAAGGGGACCACAAATGGTATCTAGATGCATGGAAGATAATTTGTCAGAGAGCAGAACAGTGTGAACCTCAACACCCATTCTAAAAAAAAATGCAGAAAATGTTGTTCAGTATGGTCCTTCACCACTTCTACCGTGAGACATGAGTCCGGGCCAGCAACCTGTACACAGCATCTAGAAGCTATCAACTGCCTTTTATCTCATGCTTTTTCTCTCAGGAGTGTGACATGGGTCCGTGTGGAGTGAGCATGGAGAGAGATCCAGTCCTAGCTTCTCTCATGTTGCTGGTGTACTGGTAGGAAAATGGACAAGACATTATGGACTGTAAAGGACAGAGGCGGTGAGAGACATTATCAAGGGCCATCCACTTTGAACATGTGCCATTAAAATGACAAACTGAAACACTATCTGAAGAAGAACATGAAGAAACGCCAGGAAAGGAAGAATGAGTGCCGTGAAGTGAGGGTGGTCAACCGTGCCCGTAATTGATTTATGCTTATCCAAAATGGTTTATTTGGGGTATCAGGATGACTGTGGAGGTCTGCACAATGCGAAATGTATAGTAATTTAGACTAAGAATGCATTGAATAACCAATCTGTCATTACCACAGGTGATGAGAAAAGTTAGGCTATTAAATTAAAGTGATAGGACCAACTTGAAGCACTAAGGACTGTGATTCTAAATCTGGGTTAGATAATTTATCAATAGTTATAATTATAATTTGGAAAGGGAAGGCTTCTAGAGACAGAACTATGCCCTAAAAATGTGAGAAGAGACACTAGATTGTAGCTTGGGCTAACCTTTCCCCAATCTCATTCTTAGCTACAGTGCCTTGCGAAAGTATTCGGCCCCCTTGAACTTTGCGACCTTTTGCCACATTTCAGGCTTCAAACATAAAGATATAAAACTGTATTTTTTTGTGAAGAATCAACAACAAGTGGGACACAATCATGAAGTGGAACGACATTTATTGGATATTTCAAACTTTTTTAACAAATCAAAAACGGAAAAATTGGGCGTGCAAAATTATTCAGCCCCCTTAAGTTAATACTTTGTAGCGCCACCTTTTGCTGCGATTACAGCTGTAAGTCGCTTGGGGTATGTCTCTATCAGTTTTGCACATCGAGAGACTGACATTTTTTCCCATTCCTCCTTGCAAAACAGCTCGAGCTCAGTGAGGTTGGATGGAGAGCATTTGTGAACAGCAGTTTTCAGTTCTTTCCACAGATTCTCGATTGGATTCAGGTCTGGACTTTGACTTGGCCATTCTAACACCTGGATATGTTTATTTTTGAACCATTCCATTGTAGATTTTGCTTTATGTTTTGGATCATTGTCTTGTTGGAAGACAAATCTCCGTCCCAGTCTCAGGTCTTTTGCAGACTCCATCAGGTTTTCTTCCAGAATGGTCCTGTATTTGGCTCCATCCATCTTCCCATCAATTTTAACCATCTTCCCTGTCCCTGCTGAAGAAAAGCAGGCCCAAACCATGATGCTGCCACCACCATGTTTGACAGTGGAGATGGTGTGTTCAGCTGTGTTGCTTTTACGCCAAACATAACGTTTTGCATTGTTGCCAAAAAGTTCCATTTTGGTTTCATCTGACCAGAGCACCTTCTTCCACATGTTTGGTGTGTCTCCCAGGTGGCTTGTGGCAAACTTTAAACAACACTTTTTATGGATATCTTTAAGAATGGCTTTCTTCTTGCCACTCTTCCATAAAGGCCAGATTTGTGCAATATACGACTGATTGCTGTCCTATGGACAGAGTCTCCCACCTCAGCTGTAGATCTCTGCAGTTCATCCAGAGTGGCCTCTTGGCTGCATCTCTGATCAGTCTTTTCCTTGTATGAGCTGAAAGTTTAGAGGGACAGCCAGGTCTTGCTAGATTTGCAGTGGTCTGATACTCCTTCCATTTCAATATTATCGCTTGCACAGTGCTCCTTGGGATGTTTAAAGCTTGGGAAATCTTTTTGTATCCAAATCCGGCTTTAAACTTCTTCACAACAGTATCTCGGACCTGCCTGGTGTGTTCCTTGTTCTTCATGATGCTCTCTGCGCTTTTGACGGACCTCTGAGACTATCACAGTGCAGGTGCATTTATACGGAGACTTGATTACACACAGGTGGATTGTATTTATCATCATTAGTCATTTAGGTCAACATTGGATCATTCAGAGATCCTCACTGAACTTCTGGAGAGAGTTTGCTGCACTGAAAGTAAAGGGGCTGAATAATTTTGCACGCCCAATTTTTCAGTTTTTGATTTGTTAATTAAAAAAGTTTGAAATATCCAATAAATGTCGTTCCACTTCATGATTGTGTCCCACTTGTTGTTGATTCTTCACAAAAAAATACAGTTTTATATCTTTATGTTTGAAGCCTAAAATGTGGCAAAAGGTCACAAAGTTCAAGGGGGCCGAATACTTTCGCAAGGCACTGTATGTTGTGTGAAACTGTTATAACGTGTTCTCTCTTTCTCTTCCCTGTAAAACGTTATTAACATGCTGTAAGGCGATCTGCACCTCTCTGGCTGGTAAGATTTCATCAGCTATCATGTTTTCTGCTCCTCCAGAGGACGGAGAAAGAGTTAGATGCCCACTCTGGATGAGCCCACATTTCCCCCTGTAGATACGGACGATGAGTAATGATTGAAGGTTGTTTTCTTTTAACAAGTTGAAGGTAAGGTCATCTAAACCCTTAACCTTTTTACATCATGTGGAAGCCAGCACCAACCTTTTGAAGGTCTTAGCAGAATTGATAAACAACTGGATTTTATATTTTGACTAAGTTGAAGTCGCAGGGACAATTAGTGACAACATAGGTCAATGCAACGCAATTGTGGTAAGAAATATGGAAACAATGGTTAACATTGAGAGATGTATTCACCTCTGAACCTACAGATCCCTTCTATATGTGTGTATTCTTTTGATACTCACTCCAATTAAGAGAAGTATAACCTTTATAATGATTATAGTATTACCATACTAAGTGGATTGTACAACCCAGAATGAAGCGTTTGAAGAGATTAAGTGTCTGTTTTTTTTCAGTGTTGATTTCCCTTACTTTTATAATAGGAACAAATTACTAATAATAATACTAAAATCCTTAAACCCAGACATTATCTCAATAAATGAAACGCATTTGCGTCGGCAAGAAACTATTGATATCGAAGGTATGGTATGGACACAACAGAAAAACTCATGTGAAAGCCCCCAGTGGCTCTGGGGGAGTGGGAATATGTGTAAAATCTGATGTGATGAAAGCATATAAAATTGAAAATGATCGATAAAGCCATAGAAGGAATTATTGGTTTGCGCGTCGAGCATAGGGAGTCAGATTATTGTTTTGTTGTGTTTTCATGCTATTTGCCACCTGAACAGTCCAAATGAGGTAGAGAAGCATCCTCCTTCTATAGTCATTTGTTAAGTCAAGTATACCTATATACAGAAGCAGATGCTATTTACATATGTGGGGATCTTAACAGTCGAATTGGGAGGGTAGATGACTATATAAATGATATTGATGATATTCCATCGCGTGTTGCTTTGGATGACTGTGTTAATTGGGACTCTAAAATGTGTATCATTAATGGAAGGATATGCCCCTTATGCGATAACTTTACATCCATATCTGGCAAAGGAAAGCTGTGGTGGACTATATAGTTACCCTCCATGACTGTCTAGAAACGTGTTTTGAATTTAAGGTGTTATCTCCTACACAGATGGTTGAAGAATGCAGATGTTTTGACTTAATTTGAGAAAAAAGTAGACTTTCTGATCATTCTCTTTTATTTATGATCTTTGGCCACAAACTTGTGAGAGACGGAATCTAAAACAAAAATCCAGAAAATCACGTTGTATGATTTTTAAGTAATTAATTTGCATTTTATTGAACTGAAAGTCCGTATTGCCCAGCGACAGCTCCGAAACCTGAAGGATCTGGAGAAGGTCTGTATGGAGGAGTGGGCCAAAATCTCTGCTGTAGTGTGTGCAAACCTGGTCAAGAACTACAGGAAATGTATGATCTCTGTAATTGCAAACAAAGGTTTATGTACCAAATATTAAGTTCTGCTTTTCTGATGTATCAAACACTTATGTCATGCAATAAAATGCAAATGAATTACTTAAAAAACATACAATGTGATTTTCTGGATTTTTGTTTTAGATTCCGTCTCTCACAGTTGAAGTGTACCTATGATAAAAAAATTACAGACCTCTACATGCTTTGTAAGTAGGGAAAACCTGCAAAATCGGCAGTGTATCAAATACTTGTTCTCCCCACTGTAGGTTCCCTGAGAACTAAAATGGGAAATACAATGTTATAGAAGCCTCGTGTATTTGTAACCCATACTTAAATTAGGAGCTGTCTGTGGCAGAAGTTAAGGGGATTGACGCTGCAACAAAATGGGAAAGCGTTTGGCATTTATGAACTTCCTAATGAGGTTTTAAAATCCCCTAAATTAATTGACGTCCTATATGATTTGCTCCAAATTTGTTTTGAGTACAGTATACTGCCATCCACTTGGTATAAATCAATAGTGAATCCTATTCCCAAATCTTTAAACAAGAAGTGACTCGAGAGTGCCACTGAACTATAGAGGCATAAGTTTATTAAGTACGGCTTATAAATTATGTTCATCCATCCTCAACAAAAGGCTAAGTACATTTCTGGAGGACCAAAACATTCTGGTGGAAGAATAAAATGGTTTTGGTAAATCCAGAGACTGTATAGATCATATCTTCTCGGTCTCTACAATAATTAGAAATAGATTACATGAAATGGATCCTACTTTTGCATGTTTCATTGATTTCCAGAAAGTAGTTGATTTTGTAAATAGGGATCTTTTAGCTTGTTAAAGACAGTGGTTGATGGGAAATGTTATCAAGCAACCCAGTCTCTTCACAAAGAACCAATTGCTTGTGTCCGTGTTAATGAATATCGTACAGATTGGTTTCCCACACCCTCGGGTGTAAAACAAGGAGATGCCTTATCACCGACTTTGTTTGTGTTTATAAATGATTTGGTAAAATAAATGAAACAGTTAAATATTGTAGTAGGATATGATGACAAAATGCTAAGGATCCTTTTATATGCTGATGATATTATTTTGATGGCAGAAACTGAACAAGACCTGCAGAACATGTTATTATGTGCAGTCTGTTGGTGTAAAAGATGGAGACTCATGATCAACCAGACAAAAACACAGATAATGACTTTTAGAAAACCAGCAACTAAGAGAAGTGTTTTTCAGTTTTGTTGAAGACATTCTTGAGTTTACTAGCATTTATACATATTTTTTATTGATGAACATCTGCCATGGCTGACTCGGCGAGTAGAGCTCTTGGAGGAGAAATAGGAAAAACAAAACCACTCGAAGATATTGGTTATGTCACGTATTCAACTGTATCAGACATGCGTGTGTCCCGTTCTGGATTATTCAGCAGGAGTGTGGGGTGCTAAGAGGTATTTAATAAAAATATGTTCATAACAGAGCAGCACGTTACTTTTTAGGTGTCCACAAGTTTGCACCTATACTTGCAATAACTGGGGACATGGGCTGGGAACCCTGTGAGGTGAGATGGAAGGCGTGTATGGTGAGACTTTGGAATAGGCTGCCAGAATAGCTAGTAAAGTTTCTAAAATGGGATCTATCCATAGGGGGAGTCTGGGCAACTGAAATGTTTGACAGTCCGACTGTGAATATCTGTATGAAAACCATATTGAGGGAGACATAGATATGATGGGAAAAAATACTGTTGATGCAATATGAAAAAATGGGTGGAGATTAATCATAAACCAACATGGAGAACCTTTTGTTTGATTAAGGGTGAATTTGTGTGTGAGATATATTATGTTGTAACCTATCTAAAAACAAGAGATTGCTATGTGCACAGGTAAGATCAGGGATATTGCCTCTGCGTATTGAAACAGGTAAGATCAGGGATATTGTCTCTGTGTATTGAAACAGGTAAGATCAGGGATATTGCCTCTGTGTATTGAAGCAGGTACAGTACATCCACAGGTACACCTCCAATTGACTCAAATTATGTCAATTAGCCCATCCGAAGCTTATACAGGCATTACATCATTTACTGGATTTTTCCAAGCTGTTTAAAGGCACAGTCAACTTAGTGTATGTAAGCTTCTGACCTACTGGAATTGTGACAAGTCATTTTTCCAACAATTGTTTACAGACAGATTATTTAACTTACAATTCACTGTAATTCCAGTGGGTCAGACATTTACATACACTAAATTGACTGTGCCTTTAAACAGCTTGGAAAATTCCAGAAAATTATGTCATGGCTTTAGAAGCTTCTGATAGGCTAATTGACATAATTTCAGTCAATTGGAGGTGTACCTGTGGATGTATTTCAAGGCCTACCTTCAAACTCAGTGCCTCTTTGCCGATTTCTTTTGATTTTCCAATGATGTCAAGCAAAGACATCAGAAAAAAATTGTAGACCTCCACAAGTCTGTTTCATCCTTGGGAGCAATTTCCAAATGCCTGAAGGTACCACAAACAATATTCTCTGGTCTGATGTAACCAAGATTCAACTCCTTGGCCTGAATGCCAAGTGTCACCTCTGGAAGAAACCTGGCACCATCCCTACGGTGAAGCATGGTGGAGGCAACATCATGCTGTGGGGGTGTATTTCAGCGGCAGGTACCGGGAGAGCAGTCAGGATCGAGGCAAAGATGAACGGAGAGAAGTACAGCGAGATAATTGATGAAAACCTGCTCCAGAGCACTCAGGACCTCAGACTCGGGCAACGGTTCACCTTCCATCAGGACAATAACCCTAAGCACACAGCTAAGACAACACAGGAGTGGCTTCGGGACAAGTCTCTGAATGTCCTTGAGTGGCCCAGCCAGAGCCCAGACTTGAACTAGATCGAACATCTCTTTAGAGACCTGAAAATAGCTGTGCAGAAACGCTGAGTAAAGGGTTTGGATACTTATGTAAATGTCATATTTCAGTTTTGTATGTTTAATCAATTAGCAACAATTTCTAAAAACCTGTCATTACTGGGTATTGTGCGTAGATTGCTGAGCATTTTTACGTTTTTAAATCCATTTTAGAATAAGGCTGTAATGTAACAAAATGTGGAAAAAGTCAATGGGTCTGAATACTTTCCGAAGGCACTGTATATGGTCCAACAGTTGACAGTGCACGTCAAAGCAAAACCAAGCCATTAGGTCGAAGGAATTGTCCGTAGAGCTCCGAGACAGGATTGTGTCGTGGCACAGATATGGGGAATGGTACCAAAACATATCTGCAGCATTGAAGGCCCAGAAGAACACAGTGGCCTCCATCATACTTATATTGAAAAAGAAGTTTGGAACCACCAAGACTTCCTAGAGCTGGCCGCCCGGCCAAACTGAGCAATCGGGGGAGAAGGGCCTTGGTCAGGGAGATGACCAAGAACCCGATGGTCACTCTGACAGAGCTCCAGAGTTCCTCTGTGGAGATGGGAGAACCTTCCAGAAGAACAAACATCTCTGCAGCAATCCAACAATCAGGCCTTTATGGCAGAGTGGCCAGGTGGAAGCCACTCCACAGTAAAAGGCACATGCCAGTCCGCTTGGAGTTTGACAAAAGGCAGCTAAAGCACTCTCAGACCATGAGAAACCAAGACAATGCATGTGTGGCTTCCGGACAGCCTCAATGTCCTTGAGTGGCCCAGCCAGAGCCCGGACTTGAACCCGATCTACTATCTCTGGAGAGACCTGAAAATAACTGTGCAGCAACATTCCCCATCTAACCTGACAAAGCTTGAGAGGATCTGCAGAAAAAAATAGGAGAAATTGCCCAAATACATGTGTGCCAAGCTTGAAGCGTCATACCCAAGAAGACTCAATGCTGTAATCACTGCCAAAGGTACTTCAACAAAGTACTGAGTAAAGGTTTTGGATACTTATGTAAATGTGATATTTCAGTTTTTTTTCTGTAATATATACATTTGCAAAAATGTCTAAAAACCTGTTTTTGCTTTGTCATTATGGGGTATTGTGTGAAGATTGATGAGGAAAAAACAAGTTAATCAATTTTAGAACAAGGCTGTAACGTAACAAAATGTGAAAAAAGTAAAAGGGGTCTGAATACTTTCCAAATGCACTGTATGAAACACAAAAATCACGTGCTTGACTGCACCGGGACTCTAATGATAATTATGGGTGTTTGTGTCTCAAGTCCCTCTGTCATACTGAAGAGAGGAGGCTATATGCCTTGGCCTCTCTGAAACACATGATTTGCTGCAATCATGGAAATTGTTTGGTTTAATGGCACAAAAGTTAGAAGAATATCTGTCATTCAAGTCTGTTGAAAGAAAAAGAGTGAGAGGACTTTCAACTAGAACTTCCTCTCTTATGCTGAGATAATTCATATACAACTGCTGACTCTCCCTTGAAAAACTTTGCCTTGGAGCCACATGAAAATATAAATGCACTTTTTACCTCAGTAAAACTCTAGACCCCTACTTCCAACAAGTGCCTTTCAGACTTAGTGAGGAATTGACCTTAACGCAAAACAACTATATAAACATAATCTAATTTTATATCCCAGTTTCAGTCAGCACGTCATTTAATTAGAGCTGGCAGGTAGAGCTGTAGTTGGTTTTGAGAGAGAGAGAGAGAGAGAGAGACCAGTGTATGGACTCTACAAGGTGTCAAAAGCATTCCACAGGGATGCTGGCCCATGTTGACTCCAATGCTTCCCACAGTTGTGTCAAGTTGGCTGAGCGAGAGAGAGAGAGAAAAAAAGAGGGAGAGAAAGAGAGACCAGTGGAATATTTTGATGTTATGGGGCTATTTTGCTTCCGCTCATCTGAAAACTACAGCAAAACAAAAAGTAAATCCTAATCCAGTAGCACTCATGACACTTTTAACACTACTGTGGAACAGTCAATTATCAAAACATTGCTGACTTCTCGACTGCTTCTCCAATCCACTGAAATATAAAAAGCATGAAATTCAAGTGAAACTCTTGGTACACCGGTTCGCCTTGGGTTCAAACAGGAAATACAAAGTGGTTTCTCGTTGTCAATCTATATTTTTAAGGCCCATAGCACATCTGCTATGCTGTGGCCCATGGTGAGACACATAGCAGATGCGAGTAATGGGAGCACTATGAAGGTTCATTGCTCAGATCTCTCCATTTAGTTTGGCCTCCTGCATATCCCCTGTACTGCTCTATGTGATGCCCGAAGGCTTTGCTTTGCATGAGGGTAAACCAGATTTAATTGCTACTGCCCTCACACCTAGTTATTGGTCACTTCCAAAAGTGGTGGAGTGGTGAAAAGAGATCGCCACTGGCACACCACACTCATGGGAACTTCTGGGAATAGAGAAAGTGGAAAAGGAGTGTACATAAATTGTGGGAAATTAAGCTGTCACTCAACTCTACAGCAGAACTGTGTGTATTTTAATACATAGTTGGCTATGAACAATTCAGTTGGAAGACTACCTGTCAATCAAGAGTCTATCGAAAGAAAGAGAGCAGGAGGGCAGGACTTTCAATGACTACCTCTTATACCGAGGTAATAAATATATAACAGCCATGTCTTCCTTGAAACTGTGCCTTGGAGCCACATTTAGGGCACATGAAAATATAACTGCACTTTTTACCTCAGTAAAACTCTAGACCCCTTCTTCCAATAATTACATTTTCCCTCTTTCTGACTTAGTAAGGAATGCAAAACAACTACATTTGGGTCCAAAATGATTGACACCCTTGATAGTTATATTATTTTAGACCACGGCATGTTCAACCCGCTACCATCTAGAAGACGGAGACAATACAGGTGCATCAAAGCTGGGACCGAGAGACTGAAATACAGCTTCCATCTCCAGGCCATCAGGCTGTTAAACAGTCACCACTAGCCAGCCTCCGCCCAGTACCCTGCCCTTAACTTAGTCATCGTTACTAGCCGGCTGCCACCCGGTACTCTACCCAGCACCTTAGAGACTGCTGCCCTATGTACATAATCATTGAACACTGGTCACTTTAATAATGTGAACATATTGTTTAACCCACTTCATATGTACACTGAGTGTACAAAACATTAGTAACATGTTCCTAAAATTGAGTTGTACCCCCTTTTGCCCTTCATAACAGCCTCAATTCGTAGGGGTATAGACTATACAAGGTGTCGAAAGCATTCCACAGGGTTGCTGGCCAGTTGACTCCAATGCTTCCCACAGTTGTGTCAAGTTAGCTGGCTGTCCTCTGGGTGGTGGACCATTCTTGATACACACGGGAAACTGTGCAGCGTTACACTCAAACTGGTGCCCTTGGTCCCTACTACCATACCTTGTTCAAAGGCACTTCAATCTTTTGTCTTGCCAATTCACCCTCTGAATGGAACACATACACAATCCATGTCTCAATTGTCTCAAGGCTTCAAAAAATATTCTTTAACCTCCTCTTAATCTACGCAAATTGAAATGGTTTTAACAAGTAACATCAATAAGATATCATAGCTTTCCCCTGGTCAGTCCGCCATGGAAGAAGCAGGTGTTCCTAATGATTTGTACACTGTGTACAGTATATATTGTATTCTAGTCATCGCTCATCCTATACAACTAATGCTGTACACACCTTTTCTAATAATATACTGTCCATACACACCTTCATATAAATATATATTTCTATTCCGGACTGACAATCGTTCTGATATAATTCCTTTTTTTGTATTTTTAGTATTTGTGTGTATTGTTAAGTATTACTGCACTGTTGGAGCTAAAAAAACAAGCGTTTTGCTACACCTGCAACATCTGCAAAATATATGCAAGTGACCAATAAAATTGTATTTGAATTTCTCTGCAAAATATATTTGGTTTAACAAGTAATATGATTTTTTCCTCAAAAGGTAGGGGTCAAACTTATTGACACCTAAGGGGGGGGGTAGGGGGGACATCTTCCCTCTTTCTTTCTACGTGTCCTTGTTTTGTATGTCGTGTTTTGTATTATTTGTTCTGCACCCAGAACTCTGGGTCTTGTTGTTCCTGTATGCTCTTTTATGTTTAGATAAGAATTGTATACCTGATCCCTATACACCATTCTTGTGTGTGTTCAATAAAAAATATTTGAAACTTATTGACACCTTTTTTTCAATACCTCACCTTCCGGCACTGAGTCTTTATCTAAAATGTTGTATGAGTTGGAGAACACATCGGGAGGGATCATAGACCATTCCTCCATACAGAATCCTTCCAGATGCCTAGAGTTAAACCACAAGTTTCAAAGGGTTTCAAGTCCGGAGACTGAGATGGCCAAAATGTTGATTTTCAGGCCAATTAACATTTCTTTGTGGATTCTGTCTGCTTGGTGTTATTGTCTTGCTGGAAGAGGCAACTAGGTTTTTGGCTAAAATGTCCTGGTACAAGTTCATGATGCCATTGACCTTAACAAGGGCCCCAGGACCAGTGGAAACAAAATAGCACCAAAACATTTTGAGGGCAAAGAGCTTTATTTTCCTGTCATCTGACCAAAGCACTGGTTCCAATCCAAGTGCCAATGCCGTTTAGCAAATCAGGTGTTTACATTTGTTGGAGGACGTGAAAATAGAGCTCTTTGGCCACGCACATCAGTGGTGGGTTTGGCGTCAAAATGAGAATGCATGAGCAGAAAATAACCCCACCTACTGTAAAATAGGGTGGTGGGTCTTTGATATTGACCAGAGTCCTACTTTATACTACTAAAATCCTGGGTGAAAGAATGCCATCATCTCTACCCCTCTCACCTCACCCTAGCCTATCGATTCCCACAATCTCTTACCACCCTCGTGTTCCACCACTTCTCTTACTGTACACACCCCTCTCTCCTCATCCAATCATTTCATACCATCCTGTCACAACTACCAACCGCATAGTGAGAGAGCGACACACACCAGACTCAATGTAGATTTGGTGCAGTCTTTATTTGAGCACTCAGCCACTCCGTAGCCTCAGATATCACAGCAAAAAGGAGCCAAATCTAAACAGAAAGCAGTTCAAATATGTTTTCAAGTTCATTCCTTCCTGTTCCAAGTCTCTCAACACAATAATTTAAAGTGCATATCAGATTGAGCTTTCTCTTTTTTTTGACAAGCTCAAGAACTCCGTGACAATTACACACAGATATAGATAATGTATGTCATATACATATAAATAATTAGCATTGTGTACAACAGTATGTTTTCAATCGTTATCGTATTGCACAAATGAAATAGCAGTATAGCAAACACAGAAGTAAAACAGAATTGGCAGGAAGATTAACACAAAACACACAAGGAAACCGATCCTCAGCGCAGACTCTCTCCATTTTTAGTCATAGGTGAGAAAAACAAGTTCTACTGTACAGCCAATGTGATGGCTGGCGAGGTGAAGGACTTGAACAGGACAGTACGTCATACAGTACTGCATATTGAATATACTCGTGTTATGGAGTTGTACGTTTACAGCAGTAATATTAGACTACAACAAAGTGAAAGATTATGGACCCCAAACTGAACCCTTTCCACCTAGAAGATAACTGGTTCATTTTTCTATTATCCTACCAGTAGTCCTTCTACGGTTCTACTGGTAGCGAGGAGACATATCGGCCGTGTCTGAATATTTGTACTTGCATTCTAAATGGCAGGCTGATTAGGTATGCGAAAATAGAGCGTTTTATAGTATGTGACATTTCGAAAATGTTGTTTGCTTTACATGCCAGGATGTTGAATTAATTTTAATCTAGTATGAATAGCTGCATGCTTTTGAGGACGAGAATTGTCTTTTCAGAGCCACATGTTTTTGACCACGGCAGATAATCAGAAAAAGGGGACAGACTCTAACAAACACAAGTGTGCATTCCTTGACGCATTCTCAGATATGTGTTGTTCACTATCTGCATACATTTTTACTAAACAGTACATTCTGAATAGTATGTACTGTAGAATGATTAGTATGCAGTATGTCGTTTTAGGAAGTAGCAGGCAAAACAGATTTCGGACACAACCATTGTCTGCCTGGTGTGATAGTTGCCGCGTTCCACACGGCACCCTAATCCCTATATAGTGCACTACTTTGGGAACGTCTGGGCTCATAAGGCTCTGGTCAAAAGCAGAACACTATAAAAGGGCATAGGGTGCCATTTGGGAAGCAGACCGTGTTTAAGACCACCCTGATGAAATAATGAAGAACATTAACTGAACAGATGGTTATGAGCGGGAAACACATCCCGCTGTTTACAATGTCATTTCATCAATGAAACTACAGTTTCAGCATTTCTAAAATATAAATACAATAAAAATGCATAAATTAAAAAAAGCTAGTAAAAAGAGCCTTAAAGCTGAGATTTGGGAAGTCGGAAGGAGACGGCAACACAGAGACAAATCTCCTCAAGACTGCTTACAAGAAAGAGGAGGCACACCAGAGAGCATCAAAGCATGCGAGCTGTCAGCACTGGAAGCATAGAGTGGCGAGCTTTTTCAAAATACAGTACTGTAGCTCCACTAACCTGGCCTGTGTTACAGAGAATGCTACTGTAGTGAGAAAGAGACACAAACAGGTTTGCCCTCCCCAGTCAGAATGTGTTGAGAGTGAGCCTGTGACAGTAAATACTAAGTGTGACTGGCATTCTAACATCTGCTAGGCTGCGCGGGCATAACGCATAACCCTGTGTTGAACCCTGTAGAGGGGCGGAGGGATACAGAAAGGGATATACCTGTGAACCCAAGGCAGACTCACTCTCTCCTTTCAGCAAACACAGTTGGGCCTACTCTTACCGTACTCTTCCATTCCTCCAGGAGGAACACTCCCTCATCTACATACCCAACTATCTATATGGTCCTAGTTTAATCAGAGAGATGGAGATCACACCAAATGTTCAGGACCACGAGAATTGAAGTCACAACAGCAGGCACTTTTGTAATACACAAGAAGAGCATTGCTGCTCCATGACCTTATTCTATCCTGTTGACCGTACAGTCAATTCGAGGGCAAGTTTTTTGTTCAATCTACATACCATATTATGGTAAGGCAAAGCTAGACAACCGGAAAAGAATAATGCATTATTAATAAATCGCAACCCTTTTCAATAACTTTAGGTCACTATTTTGGGGGGGGGTTTGGGTGAGAACTTCTCAGAGGTAAATACGTTGAGCTTCTGTTAAGATCTCGTTAATGTAAAAAACATTTCCACCCCTGAATATTCTAAATCCTTTAAATCAAGGACTCTCAGTCAAACAGGAATTGATTAAATTCATCTCTGTCTCATCCCTACAGGTCCTCAAATAGTAGTTTGTTTATTGTTTGTTTATCATTTGAAGAGATTAAATGTATAAAAAGTATGTTGTTCTTCTCTGGGTGGGATGGGGAAGCAGCCTTGCATTCCAAATAGGAGAATTGATTTGGAGTGACATTTCTCATGTCCCGGGACCGTTGGGAGTGATGTCATGTACATACTTTGTGGGGTTGCTGTTGCCAGTCTGTTTGTGTATCATGCCAACTCCTTTACACTCATCATCATGCCAAACACGTTTGGCTTGACAATGACAGCGATGGAGTCAGAAAAAAACAGATCTGGAACCAGGATAGGAATGCTGCCGAATGTACTTCGAAACGCTTGACAAATATAACACAAGGGTACATGACCTTTACGGGGCATGGCTTTCAATCATTTAGAAATGGGAAGACAAATACTTCAAGAGCTGTGTGGCAGCAAGACAAGTGCTTGGGATATCAAGTATACTTTACAGCTGGCTTAACATAGGATCATAATGAGAGGGGTACATGAAGGCCAACAGCACATTGTCCACGACTATGTACCAATGAGACTTATCTTCCATGAGTAGGGCACAACTGTGTTGCATAGAAAAGCATGGGAAGCTTTAGTGGGGGAAGAAGAATGACCAAATTAAGTTACAGAAAGAGGCATTCTCAATCTTATCTTTGAGACTGTGTTGACTGGGTGATGTTGTTCCTCTCAGAGCATTCTACAACGTATGCTGAGCCAACCAATCAAAAGACTTGGGATCAAAAGGTCAGTTATGACATAAGGGAAATAAGGACCTGATCGGTCAAGGGTATAAATGGCACCCATTAGGCTCCTACTTAAAGCTCTCTAGGACTAAACATAGCGACGGACCAGGAAGTAGTTAGACATTATGGCTTTGAAGAAGAGGAATGAGAGTCGTATCCCTCTCTACCCTCCTTGACACGCTGGCCCACTGTGACACACTCAATGGGACCCTTGGGGGAAGGACTGAGAGAAGAAGGCGTATTAGAAGACATGGAGGGTGGGTGTTATACCGTAGGAATGAGTCTGGCCCTGCTGTCGACAGGGACACACTGAGCATGTGCTTCAACCACTTGACATCAACACATCCCTCTGCTGTGCCACTCGGCCGCGTAACCATGCCAACTGGACCCGACTCGACACCATTACGGAATCACATGGTCACCACAAGCCTGCACACTATAACAGCAATATTTTTCATGCTAGGACCTTTTCTTTCTTTCTGTCCCCTTCTATTAAGGGCCCTGGCCTGAAGCACATCTAGAAGCAGAGCTCTTCTCTTCTGCAGCGTCATTACAGTAGTGTGTAGGAGGCCTCTTCCTACAGACCAAACTAGACCTCCTCATTACGGAAGCACGGGGAAACAAAGACAGCTCTGTCAGAGCACCAACTGCACAAGATGGCTCCTCTGGATGGATCGCTGTTATCCCTGTGTCTCAATCCAACTGCAACGGACAAGACAGACAGACTGACTGACTGTTCGGTAGACAGTGGTCGCTACAGCTACATTTGAGAATGCACCAAAACACGCAAGGCAGAAAGAACAAAGGATAGAAGTAATACTGAGAAGTGGCAAGGGGAACTTTAGAACCTAACACAACTGTTAGAATCTCCCCAGTTTAGCCAGAGGGACAATATCTGATATAACTATATTCTCTAGTCTATATAACCAAAATATCTGCACTTCTAAAAGTGTTCCCCACTCAAGTCAAAAGGGATTCTCTGTTCCTGTAACCGTTTTTCTGTGTTATAATATTGTCTTCATTCATCTAGGACACTGTTCAGAGAGTACATCAGGTCAATAGCTATACTAAGCGCAACAACTACATACAGGTATCATGTAGTAGTTCAGTAAGTCAACTAGTATTAGGGCACCTAAATGCTATATTAAGGTGAGATAGTTGTACTTGCGGTGTACCTACGCACGCAGAACCATCATCTGGGATATGTTGTGGTGTACCTACGCACGCAGAACCATCATCTGGGATACGTTTTGGTGTACGTACGCACGCAGAACCATCATCTGGGATACGTTGTGGTGTACCTACGCACGCAGAACCATCATCTGGGATACGTTTTGGTGTACGTACGCACGCAGAACCATCATCTGGGATATGTTGTGGTGTACCTACACACGCAGAACCATCATCTGGGATATGTTGTGGTGTACCTACGCACGCAGAACCATCATCTGGGATACGTTTTGGTGTACCTACACACGCAGAACCATCATCTGGGATATGTTGTGGTGTACCTACGCACGCAGAACCATCATCTGGGATATGTTTTGGTGTACCTACACACGCAGAACCATCATCTGGGATATGTTGTGGTGTACCTACGCACGCAGAACCATCATCTGGGATATGTTGTGGTGTACCTACGCACGCAGAACCATCATCTGGGATACGTTTTGGTGTACGTACGCACGCAGAACCATCATCTGGGATACGTTGTGGTGTACCTACGCACGCAGAACCATCATCTGGGATATGTTTTGGTGTACCTACACACGCAGAACCATCATCTGGGATATGTTGTGGTGTACCTACGCACGCAGAACCATCATCTGGGATATGTTGTGGTGTACCTACGCACGCAGAACCATCATCTGGGATACGTTTTGGTGTACCTACGCACGCAGAACCATCATCTGGGATATGTTGTGGTGTACCTACGCACGCAGAACCATCATCTGGGATATGTTGTGGTGTACCTACGCACGCAGAACCATCATCTGGGATATGTTGTGGTGTACCTACGCACGCAGAACCATCATCTGGGATACGTTTTAGTGTACCTACGCACGCAGAACCATCATCTGGGATACGTTTTGGTGTACGTACACACGCAGAACCATCATCTGGGATATGTTGTGGTGTACCTACGCACGCAGAACCATCATCTGGGATACGTTGTGGTGTACCTACGCACGCAGAACCATCATCTGGGATATGTTGTGGTGTACGTATGCATGAGGAACCATCATCTGGGATACGTTGTGGTGTACGCATGCATGAGGAACCATCATCTGGGATACGTTGTAGTGTACGTATGCATGAGGAACCATCATCTGGGATATGTTGTGGTGTACGTATGCATGAGGAACCATCATCTGGGATATGTTGTGGTGTACGTATGCATGAGGAACCATCATCTGGGATATGTTGTGGTGTACGTATGCATGAGGAACCATCATCTGGGATATGTTGTGGTGTACGTATGCATGAGAAACCATCATCTGGGATATGTTGTGGTGTACGTATGCATGAGAAACCATCATCTGGGATATGTTGTGGTGTACATATGCATGAGGAACCATCATCTGGGATATGTTGTGGTGTACGTATGCATGAGGAACCATCATCTGGGATATGTTGTGGTGTACGTATGCATGAGGAACCATCATCTGGGATATGTTGTGGTGTACGTATGCATGAGGAACCATCATCTGGGATATGTTGTGGTGTACGTATGCATGAGGAACCATCATCTGGGATATGTTGTGGTGTACGTATGCACGAGAAACCATCATCTGGGACACGTTTTGGCCAGAGAGTAAAAGTTCTGGAGGGACTGTAAAAGTGTCAAGCATCCTGAAAGTTCACACTTTGAAACAACATTTCACACAAACAATATGTGCATTTAACTGATCTAGACTGCACTCTGTACAGGGCTTGTAAGTAAGCATTTCACGGTAAGGTCTACAATTTGATTTGATTTGATAGAATTTACTGAAGCGTGCTTTTGGAGGGGAAAAACAATTATTGTGTTATGCTTGACGCCTTTGTATAAGGCAGATACCAAATGTACACGGGTCAATTTTATTTCAGACCTTGAGTGAGTCTTACTGGAAGCGCAGCAGGCGAGCTAAAATAGTCTGTGGGGTCATATATTTATTTACGCAATAAGGCCCGAGGAGGTGTGGTATATGGCCAATATACCACGGCTAAGGGCTGTTCTTAAGCACGATGTAACGCGGGGTGCCTGCACACAGCCCTTAGCCGTGGTATATTGGAAATATACCACGAACCCCCGAGGTGCCTTATTGCTATTATAAACTGGTTACCAACGTAATTAGAAGAGTAAAAACAAATGTTTTGTCATACCCATATACGGTCTGATATACCACGGCTGTCAGCTAATCAGCATTCAGGGCTTGAACCCCCTAGTTTGTTATTTCGGATATAATCTACAAGTCTTCCATTCTTACAGGGTAGACATGGTAACCTTGCTGAGGTGAGGCCTGGAAGCCTTTAGAAGAAGTCAGATCTTTTGGGTTTGAATGGGTAGAAGGTGGTGCTGAGTGGTCTTGCTACATGGCAATGTTTGAGAGTTGAGAGATAGCAGTCAGTGGCTCTTTGGCTTGGGAAGTCGTAGGCGGCTGGGATGGACTAGACCTCTGGCCTTGAGCCCGCCAATCTCTGGTTCTCTGAGGCCTGGAGTCTGTCTGGGTGCTTTGGTCTGGGGGCAGGCCGGCAGTGCAGGGCCCTGGGAGGAGGCAGAGGCCTGGGAGCTGTAGCAGGGCAGACCTCTGAAGGGAGGTGGGAGCAGCCTGGACTGTGGAGCTGTGAAGCCCGGCCTGAGACTGCTCCTAAACTGGATTCCTCTCACCACCCTGGGGAAGCCTGCCATGGACGTCTGGGTGGAGTTGGTTATGGGGCCTTCCTGTGGCCTTTTAGGGATGGAGGCTGTTTTCAGAGAGCCGGGGGACTGCGGGAGGCTAGGGGCAGGAATCATTTTGGCCGGGTCCCCACAGCCTGGGTTGGAGGAGTCTCGGGGGGCCTCGGAGTGGGCTGAGCTTGTTAGTCTTTCCTGGGGTTGAGGTTGCTGCATGCTGTTGGGCCATGGCCTGGAAGGCTGTAGTATTTGAGGCTGGGGGAGGAGAGAAACAACATACGATAAGCATCTAAAACTGTATATAAACAAACTACAGCATGAACCATTGTACACCATAATAAATCATTTCTGTTCTTCGGCTTGCGAAACCAAAATATTTTGTCCAGTCTGTTTCACCTAACAGTTGCACAACAAGCCTACAATTCCCACGAGGCTAGACACTGTGTACTGAAGCGCCTCTCCCTTTTTTCATGACTGTAGAGAGAGAAACTAATTGCGCGCATTCAACACATGAAACGCCGTAGGAGATTGGGGCTTTGATTCCGGGCACTCTTTGGAGACAGCAGCCAGGCCGCGTGCTACAGTACAGTAGTCATCTCTCTCTAAACTTATCATCACTGATGTACCACTGCAGAGGCTGGGTGGGGGAGGTCACCATCAAAAGAGCCCTCCTCCTGCCTGCCGACTCCCTCACCTCCGCAACACCATACCACACGTCGCTTCGCTGCTGAAAAATAAGACATGGGATGACAGTAGCTCTCCGGGCTGTGTCTGGCCGCCAGGCACCAGCGTAACAAGGTGCCCCGGTGTGCCGCTATGCCAGCACATCCTCAATTAGAGAAAGGTTAGGGTGTGCACATCGGGGGCCCACTTCAGCCCGCTCATTAACATTTAACGCTGCTTGTTGAATGGGGAACATGGCGGCAGCCCTGCCTCATACACGCCTGTCAGTCAATCAGACTATGAGACAGAGAGAGCAAGAGGGAGATCGAGAGAAAGAGATAAAGAGAGAGATAAGAGAGAATGATAGAAAGACGAGTGAGAGTGAGAACGAGAGAGCGAGAGAGAGGAAAGGGAAAGAGAGGAAGAGGAAGCACTAGATCGAGGCTGGCTGACTCAAAGGGAATTATTCTGTCAGATGATTCGTCTGTTTGGGGGGTGGGAGGGAGGTGGGAGGCTGGCCAGTGCAGGTGGAAGATGTTTCTTTTTTACACCTGCAAAAACAGCAACAAATCCCAATTGCAAGGCGACGACTTCATTTCTATTTCGGAGGTGTTTATCATGTTAGTTTAACAATAGATAGAGATCTAAACAGATCCGACACACAGTCTGCAATCATACAAGTGCATTCCGTTTCATTACATCATTCTCAATTACATTACACTGAAGTCTGGGAGAGAGGAACCATACACAGGTGCAGTTATCATTTTGATACATTGCACAGAGATCTATGTATTGAAACATTCACACAGCTAGCGTTGAGCTCCGACATCTTAGCCGATCAGACGTCTCAAAGCTCCGCCAGATCAGCCCTCTTCTTCTCACCGCCATTCATTGACTATGGAGACAAATTCACTAGTCCACACTGCCACCCTGTGGCCACCGCTGTATACTACACCACCTCCCCCCCAGCCTATCCCCCAGCACTGTGCTAAGCAGCATTTCTACACAACGCCACACTCCCCCTGACGCTACCTATTGGGCCGATCTCTGGCTTTAATGTCAATGCTGCTCTGTTGGCCCTGGGGTTATTTCAACAGGAAAAACATCCCTTTCCTCCAGAGTCCAGACAGTCAGGTAAGAAGGTGCCCCCTTTACTGGACAGCAGACTGTTATGACTGCCAGGCACTTTTCAAAGTCTGCGATGGAGGGGATGACGCCTGAAGACTTGGGGGTGGGGGGGTTTCTGGCCCTCGGAAGAGGCTTCATAAATAATGGATGACAACTCGCGGGGGATTAGGGAGCGGTAGCTAATGAAAGGTGACACGGCTTTCTGGAGCCCAACGCAGCACTGGAGAGGAGGAGAGTCTGGTTTATAAAGCCCAGCAGGTGTTTCAAGGAGGGATTCACCTTGTCCCCCCCCACACACAGTCAGACAGGGACACTGAAGCGCATGCGTGGGTGGATGGAGAGTATCTCTCAATGACCAAATCCAGAGTGTTCCGCTTGTCCACCCCATCCCATACTTGATTTTTTTGTGGGGTCTTTCCAATAGGTGATATATTTTAATTTTTGTTTTGTGATGATTTGGTTGGGCCAGATTTTCTGAGTGTTGTCCTGAGGCTCTATGGGGTTGGTTTGGGTGGTGAACTGATCCTCAGAACCAGCTGGCTGAGTGATGTCCTGAGGCTCTATGGGGTTTGTTTGAGTTGGTGAACTGAGCCTCAGAACCAGCTGGCTGACTGCTGTCCTGAGGCTCTATGGGGTTTGTTTGAGTTGGTGAACTGAGCCTCAGAACCAGCTGGCTGACTGCTGTCCTGAGGCTCTATGGGGTTTGTTTGAGTTGGTGAACTGAGCCTCAGAACCAGCTGGCTGACTGCTGTCCTGAGGCTCTATGGGGTTGGTTTGAGTTGGTGAACTGAGCCTCAGAACCAGCTGGCTGAGTGTTGTCCTGAGGCTCTATGGGGTTGGTTTGAGTTGGTGAACTGAGCCTCAGAACCAGCTGGCTGAGGGGACTCTTCTCTTTTTTCATCTCTTGACATTGTAGAGCTGTGTGATGGAATGTTTTGGGGTCACTTGTTTTTAGATGGTTGTAAAATTTGATGGCTCTTTTTTCTATTCAAATGAGGAGGGGGTACTGGCCCAATTCTGCTCTACATGCGTTATTTGGAGTTTTTCTTTGCACTTGCAATACAGTCATGAAAAACTCTGCATGCAGTATTTCAATTGGATGTTTGTCCCATTTGGTAAATTCATTATTAGAGATTGGACCCCATACTTCACTGCCATATAGAGCAATTGGTTCTATAACTGACTGAAACATTTTGAACCAGATTCTAATTGGAATTTCTATTTTAATGTTCCTTTTAATGGCATAGAATGCTCTTCTTGCTTTGTCTCTCAGCTCGATCACAGCCATTTGAAAGCTACCTGTGTTGCTGATATTTAGTCCTAGATATGTGTAGTTTTTGGTGTGTTCTAATAGAACTGTGTCCAAATAGAATTTATATTTGTCATCCTTGTTTCCGGACCTTTTTTGGAATATCATTATTATTATTTTTTTTTAGGTAAACGGTCAGAGCCCAGGTCTAGGTGCTGCTGTAACCCCTCTTTAGTGGGAGACAGCAGCACCAGGTCATCTGCGTACAGCAGACACTTGATTTCAGTGTTGTGTAGGGTGACACCAGGTGCTGCCGATTCTTCTAATGTTTTTGCCAAATCATTAATGTCGATGTTAAATAGTGTTGGACTTATTGGGCAGCCCTGTTTCACTCCCTGTCCCTGAGAGAAGAAGTCTGTTTGCCTGTTGCCAATTTTAACCGCACATTTGTTTTTAGTGTACATTGATTTAATAAAATCATGTTTTCCCTCCAATACCACTTTCTATTAGTTTATCAAAAAGACCTTCGTGCCAAATTGAATCAAATGCTTTCTTCAAATCTACAAAACACGAGTAGATTTTGCCTTTGTTTTGGTTTACTTGTTTATCAATTAGTGTGGAGGGTGTAAATGTGGTCTGTTGTACGATAATTTTTTAGAAATTTATAGATTGGTGTGATCAATCCCTTGTTCCAAATATCGGGGAAAATACCTGCAGTGAGGATAATGTTGAAGAGTTTGAGTATAGCCAATTTGAATTTGTGGCCTGTATATTTGATCATTTCATTTAAAATACCATCAGCGCAACAGGCCTTTTTGGGTTGGAGAGTGCATAGTTTTTCTAATAATTATTCTTCTGTAATTGGGGTATCCACAGGATTCTGATAGTCTTTCACTGCTGATTCAAGGATTTGTAATTTTTCTTGTATATCTTTTTGTTCTGGGCTCTTTGTTATATTCCTGTAGAGGTTTGCAAAGTGATTTCTCCACATATCCCACATTTGGATAGCCAATTCCTCATGATGAGGTTTGTTTAATTTATTCCAATTCTCCCAGAAGTGGTTTGATTCTATGGATTCCTCAATTCCATCCAGCTGATTTCTAATGTGCTGTTGCTTTTTTGTTCTTAGGGTGTTTGTATTGCTTCAGTGTTTCTCCATATTGAAGGCGTATATTTTTGTTGTCTCGTTCTCTGTGTTTTTGATTAGATATATTTCTCAATGACCTTCTTAGATTTTTGCAATCATTATCAAACCATTTTCATTATCTGTTATTTCTGGTTTGATCTTATGCTTCTTTAAATTAGCCAAGGAGGCTAATTTGTCAAATATAAAGTTTATGTTCCAAACAGCCACATTTACACCTTCATTGCTGTAGGAGAATGTTAAGGCTAAAAAGTTGTCCAGGAGAGATTGTATTTTTTGGCTACTAATTGCTTTGATGTCTGTACTGTTTGCACTCCATCTATAGGCCTGTTTTGTACCATGTCATTTATTGGGCCGTGATGCTTCATGGTTGGGTTCTGCTCTTCTCAGATTCACTGTGATTTTACTGTGGTCTGAGAGAGGTGTTAGTGGGCTGACTGTGAAGGCTCTGAGAGACTCTGGGCTTAGGTCGGTGAGGAAGTAGTCTACAGTGCTGCTGCCAAGGGATGAGTTTCTATGGGGGTATGTGGGGAGGGAAAGATTGTCGCTTCCTGGTAGGTGTTTATCCCCATGACTGTTAACAGTATCTTGTTCTTCTGCTGTTCTAGCATTCAGGTCTCCACAGACCAGTACGTTGCCTTGGGCCTGTGACTAATTTCCCCCTCTAGAATGGAGAAACTCTCTTCATTGTAGTAGGGTGACTGGGTGACGTTTTTATCTGTCAAGATAGCCTCCTTGTTGATTTTTAACCATATAAAGAATTCTACTGTTTTGATCAATTTGATTCAGATTTATACCATATTAGCATTCCCCCTGAGTCTCTCCCCTGTTTGATTCCTTTTAATTTAGTGGATGGTATGATTATCTCCCTATAACCTAGTGGACAGCCAGTGGAAACATCACCTCTGCACCATGTTTCCTGTAGTGCTACAATATCAACATCATCAATTTCTTTCAGGAAGTCTGGGTTTCTGCTCTTTTCCAACATGCAACGTAAAAAGATTTCATAACTTTTTTTTTCTTCCTTTACCTTCAAAATGAGACACACACTCACAATCCAACAAGGACTATTAAAATAAGATTTTTCAATTAAAGTAAACTCTTATTATGCAAATGTGATATGTTTATCATTTAAGAATGTGTGTCATGCTACTTGGTCTCTCTCTCTCTCTCTCTCTCTCTCTCTCTCTCTCTCTCTCTCTCTAATAGTAATTCAAATTATAGAAAGGAGAGGGGGGAAAATGCAATTTTTCAGATCCATGACGGAGGCTGTGACAGATGACGCGACTCATACACTGAACAAAAATATAAACGCAAAATGTTAAGTGCTGGGACAATGGCATGCTTACTTCAGGAATGTCCAACAGAGCTGTTGCCAGAGAATTGAATGTTCATTTCTTAAGCCGCCTCCAAGGTTGTTTTAGAGAATTTGGCAGTACGTCTCAACCGGCCTCACAATCGGAGACTACGTGCATGGGTCAAAGGTTTCGGGTAGCCTTCCACAAGCTTCCCACAATAAGTTGGGTGAATTTTGGCCCTTTCCTCCTGACAGAGCTGGTGTAACTGAGTCAGGTTTGTAGGCCTCCTTGCTCGCACACGCTTTTTCTGTTCTGCCCACAAATTTTCTATGGGATTGAGGTCAGGGCTTTGTGATGGCCACTCTAATACCTTGACTTTGATGTCCTTAAGCCATTTTTCCACAAATTTGGAAGTATGCTTGGGGTCATTGTCCATTTGGAAGACCCATTTGCGACCAAGCTTTAGCTTCTTGACTGATGTTTTGCGATGTTGCTTCAATATATCCATGATGCCATCTATTTTGTGAAGAGCACCAGTCCCCCCTGCAGCAAAGCACCCCCACAACATGATGCTGCCACCCCCGTGCTTCACGGATGGGATGGTGATCTTCGGCTTGCAAGCCCCTTTTTCTTCTTAACATAATGATGGTCATTATGGACGAACAGTTCTATTTTTGTTTCATCAGACCGGAGGACATTTCTCCAAAAAGTACGATCTTTGTCCCAATGCCAGTTGCAAACCGTAGTCTGGCTTTTCTATGGCGGTTTTGGAGCAGTGGCTTCTTTTTTTTTTTGTTCACATTTATTTAACCAGGTAGGCTAGTTGAGAACAAGTTCTCATTTGCAACTGCGACCTGGCCAAGATAAAGCATAGGAGTGTGAACAGACAGCAACAAAGAGTTACACATGGAGTAAACAATAAACAAGTCAATAACTATAAAAATAGTCTATATACATTGTGTGCAAAATGCATGAGGAGGTAGGCGAATAATTACAATTTAGCAGATTAACACTGGAGTGATAAATGATCAGATGGTCATGTACAGGTAGAGATACTGGTGTGCAAAAGAGCAGAAAAGTAAATAAATAAAAACAGTATGGGGATGAGGTAGGTAAATTGGGTGGGCTATTTACCGATAGACTATGTACAGCTGCAGCGATCGTTTAGCTGCTCAGATAGCAGATGTTTAAAGTTGGTGAGGGAGATAAAAGTCTCCAACTTCAATGATTTTTGCAATTCGTTCCAGTCACAGGCAGCAGAGAACTGGAAGGAAAGGCGGCCGAATGAGGTGTTGGCTTTAGGGATGATCAGTGAGATACACCTGCTGGAGCAGGTCAAAGCTGTTTAAAGGCACAGTCAGCTTAAATTATGTAAACTTCTGACCCAATGGAATTGTGATACAGTGAGTTATAAGTCAACAATCTGTCTGTAAACAATTGTTGGAAAAAATGACTTGTGTTATGCACAAAGTAGATGTCCTAACAGACTTGCCAAAACTATAGTTTGTTAACAAGAAAGGTGTGGAGTGGTTGAAAAACGAGTTTTAATGACTTCAACCTAAGTGTATGTAAACTTGCGACTTCAACTGTATCTGTATTCCCAGTCAAGTGAAATCCATAGATTAAGACCTTATATATTTCAATTGACTGATTTCCTTATATGAACTGTAACTCAGTCAAATGCATGTTGCATTCAGGCATGAATATTCAATGTTATCAGGCAGATCCAGTTTATTGTGGTTAAATCTATCTACTTGGAAGCAGATGCCACTGTCTGTATTTAGCCAAACAGCAGAGTACCTAAATAATCGGACTGGATTATAAAATCGCTCTGGAAAGAAGCAGCTACTAAATAACTACAGAGTAAAATGTAGAAAGGTGGAAGGATGCAAGGCCAGACATGTAGGGGAGAAGGTGGAAGGAATTGGAAGACAGAGAGAGAGAGACAGAGAGAGAGACAGAGACAGAGACAGAGACAGAGAGAGAGAGAGAGAGAGAGAGAGAGGGTGGAAGATGAAGAGTGTAGGAGGAAGAAGATGTGAATTGTCGACAGAGTGCAGGCGATGCAGGATGGTCTGATAGAAACACTACAGATGGACTGTTCAGAGTGGGAATGTGCCAGGGAGGGACAACAACGCCAGACACAGGACAGATAGGGGAATCATCAGACCAGGACCAGGCATTCCTCATCATGCAGACAGGATGGATGGAGGGAATGGAGAAAAGGAAGGAGGGGTTCAAAGAAATCTGAAAGGCTACTGTACCACGCCGTATCTCTGAAGTAATGCACTAGCTGTTCCACTCCTTGCCAAGGGCAGTGTGGGAGAGGCAGAGGGAGAGAAACAACAAGGAAGAAGAGAGAGAGAGAGAGGAAGAGAGTGATTCAGGTTAGAGTGACAGGAGACTGGAATGGATGGAGGGTCACCAGTCCATTCTGCAACCATTGATTTTCACAGATCCATTCACACACACACACACGTTCTACACACAACAAGACTAATGTTTGTTACATGTGTACATTACACACTATAAAAGCTCTGCCGTTAATGACTACAAAATTCAAGGCTGTGCCATTTTTGTCCTTATTTATGATATTATGGTTGCATTCTCATTAAATAATCTTCTTTTGGTGAAAAAATAAGGCTTAGTTAATCTATTTAGACTTTTGATTTGTAAAGTTCAAATAGAGTATAGTCATTATATATCGTCTTGCACTCCACAATATCAACAATGTCAAATATCACGATATTCCATTTATTTAATAATATATCAGCCCAACCCTAATACACACACAGGCATCACTACATGTGTACCATAGACACAAGAATGTTTGGTATATCTGTACCATGTGCACTCAGGCATGTTTGGTACCGTTCAGAAATAGGCATTCTGTGCTATTTAATGGATGTATTCAATGATGCACTAATCTCTCGTGTACAGAAGCAGGTAACATAGGACGGCATCGTATAGTCTCAACAGACTGTGGAATACGAAGAACTTTGATCATTTGGACAAATCATGATTTAGCAGGTGTTTTTGTATTTCTTTTCTTTATTGGCCCATCTATCCCTCTTTATTGTCCCTCTTCGGAGGACAAAAGTAACTTTGTTTCCCATTTTAATTTTTGTTATATATACACAGTGGGGAGAACAAGTATTTGATACACTGCCGATTTTGCAGGTTTTCCTACTTACAAAGCATGTAGAGGTCTGTAATTGTTATCATAGGTACACTTCAACTGTGAGAGACGGAATCTCGACGGAATCGAGACGGAGACAAAAATCCAGAAAATCACATTGTATGATTTTTAAGTCATTAATTTTCAGTTCTGTGAATGTAGTTCTGTGAGTAGTACACAGCGCTATACAATATCTTCAGAAGACATTTCAATTGCGCCTGGGTTGGAATATTACATTATGGCCTTTCTCTTGCATTTCGAAGATGATGATACTATAATAATATTTTGAAGATAAATACAACGCAGAGGACGAGAGTACTAGAATTAACGATCAATGGGAGTTGGTTTTCAGTTCAATATCTGTTTAGAGTCTGTGGGACGTGAGTCCTGGACTCAGCGCTACATATGCCACGTTTTCATTGGTCTGTAAATTGAGTCTGGAGCAGGGTATATGTAATTTGGCCATTTATAAATGACATCTTGTTTCTTTGTTCGGTGGAGAAAAGCTGAGGACAGGGGAGACTGAACATCTACGATTTGTCCTCTTTGAATAAACCCATTTTTCTCCCCCCGATTTGCTCTGGGGTTTGTGTTATTGAAAATAAAGAAAATACAGTTTTGTTCTTTGTATTATGTTTCACCAGATTCAATGTGTTATATTCTCCTACATTAATTTCACATTTCCACAAACATCAAAGTGTTTCCTTTCAAATTGTATCAAGAATATGCATATCCTTGCTTCAGGTCCTGGGCTACGGGGAGTTAGATTTGGGTATGTCATTTTAGTGGAAATTTAAGAAAAAAGGGGTGGATCCTTAAGAGTTTTAAGCCCTGGATTTCCAATACCTTGTTCTTCTTGGATCTGATTTTAATAGTTAGCTTTTCGACGGCCATTACAAAAGAGATATGGAGACAGTGGACAGCCTTGTTTTACTCATCTTGACAGTTCAATATTTTCTGAGAATGTAACCATTGTTAACTACTTAACACCTGTGGTTGCTATACATAACTTTAACCCATTGTACAGAAACCCAAATACAGAATACAGAATATATTTTCATATCAAATCTTATTTGTAACATGTGCCAAATACAACAGGTGTAGAGCTTGCAGTGAAATGTTTACTTACAAGCCATTAGCCTACAATGTCGTTTTAAGAAAAATACATGTTAAGTAAAAAAAAAAATAGATAAGTAAAAAATAAGAAATAAAAGAGACAAATAATTAAAGAGCAGCAGTAAAATAACAATAGCGAGGCTATATACATGGGGTACCGGTACAGAGTCAATGTGCAGGTGCACCAGTTAGTTGAGGTAATATGTACATGTTGGTAGAGTTAAACTGACTATGCATAGATAATAAACAGAGAATAGTAGCAGGGTAAAAGAGGGGGGGGGGCAATGCAAATAGTCTGGGTAGCCATTGGATTAGCTGTTCAGGAGTCTTATGGCTTGGGGGTAGAAGCTGTTGAGAAGCCTTTTGGAACCAGACTTGGGGCTCCGGTACCGCTTGCCATACGGTAGCAGAGAGAACAGTCTACAACTATGATGAATGGAGTGTATGACAATTTTTTCTACAATGTAGAAAATTGTAAAAAAAAATTAAGAAAAACCCTTGAATGAGAAGGTGTTCTAAAACTTTTGACCGGTAGTGTATATACAAATTCTAGTGAATTTCGAAAGGGGACATTTGGACCATGCTTTGGCTGAGAGTTTCTGTTAAGGTGGAGACTTCACTAATCTCATTAGTATAATTTCTCATACATCTCCCCCCAGAAACTCATTGGTTGAGTGATGTCATAGATATTTTGGGGGGGCAACCAGGGAGCAGAGAAAGTAACTGAAGAAGATAACTGCCGGCAACAGTAATTGAAGGCTGTCAGTTGGTCATTAATCTCGGAAACCCCAAAATAAAATCTCCCAGAATTGCGTCAGATGCTCGATTTCAATCATATACACTCACAGCACAAACACAAAACAGAACACAAACACTCACACCATGCATAGAGCGCACGCGCACTCACACAGTGTCGCACTGTCGCCCGCAGATAGGTTAAAAAATACATGAAATAAAAACTTGAGTTCAATTACCAAGGGCGCTCTTCACTCATTAGCAGATGTGCGTGGAGTGTCTCTTAATTGAAATGTGTGGGATCAAGGCCCCACTGTTCCACCAAGCGTGATGGGAGGGAGCGGCTGATTGGGGGCAGGGATGGAGAGATGAATGAGGGGATGGAAGGATGAGGAGAAACAAAGGCTGGGGAAATTTTTAGGCCTGTGATGAGGGATACTGCCCCCATAGACCTTGGCAACAGGCGTCTACCAAGTCCCACAGAGAGAGATCAAAGGGCAAGAACGGAATGAATTAGTGGAGCGAGATTCTCTCTTTGCATTCTTTTTGGTCTTGACCCATTTTTCAGCTTATTGTGGGTGTAACTGTGCTCTCACTGCTTTTATAGACTCTGGTGAGGAGACTGGAGCACTGGAGTTCTTGTGAGTTATTTTAATGAAACGCCAAGGCTACACAATACCAGTGGGTGCTAGAGAGATTACTACTAAGGCAGGTTGTGGCTCTCCAGTCTGCTCTACTGGTCAAGTATTGAAAGAGCCCTTTAATATGTCAGCCAGCTTGAAGACTACAAAAGTGGCTTGTGATGCTGACATGTAGACAACATCAGAGAAAGAATCCACAGTGATCAATTCAGGCAGCGCTAGCTGAAGAGGATAGAAAACTATGGCAACTAGCTGGAATAATACAGCGTTTGCACATCCTTGATTGTCTGGGGTGGGAGGGGGTGTAGCCAGCCAGCTTGATGCACTAAGATTTCAGGGACTGTAGCAGGGTGGCAGGGTGATGGCATGGGGGCATGGCGTTGAGGCTCTATAGGGTATGGGTGGCGAGAGGTAAGGGGCGGGATGGGATGGGGGCACTGTTAAGGACTCACTCTGTCTGCTGTGGTGGGGCATGCATGCCCGTGGGATCCTCTGGTGCGAGTGCTGCCAGGGAGAGAGGAAAGGAGCAGGCCGAACAACCTGTCCAGAGAGAAGACGAACACCACAGGAGGTGACACACACACACCGGAAAACAGAGAGAGAGGCAGGGAGGATAAAACCCAGCCATGGTCAGTCAGCGATGCATCTCAATTCACACACACAAAGACACACAGGGATGGCATTTCAAGAGGCCTGGAGGCATCCTGGCATGTAAGGATTTCAGATATAGAATAGAATCATGGATTGATGTGAATGCCTTTGTGTGTGTGTGTGTGTGTGTGTGTGTGTGTGTGTGTGTGAAGACCATTGTGACGGCCCTGAATTTTTCTGAACCGTCTCAGTGCTTCTCCTTCCAATAGGGCGCTTCCCTGAACTTCTTTACCGGGATGGACTCTTTTTAGGCCAAAGGTACAGGACATTTCTGGAGGAACCAGAGCTCATTATTTGTTATATTGTTTTGCGTGTGTGTTCATTTATGTTGGTAATACAACCCACGCAAAATAATACAGTTGTTTTTGAAGTTCTTTCCAATGTTAAGGGTTTATGAAAAGTGTATTTCCATCCTGACTTTTACATAAGTTCTTTGTATTGGTGTAGATTTGACAGACCAGATGGGACTCATCAGATGGGACTCATCAGAGAAAACCAACACCCAACCTACCAGTGACCCCTATAAATAATAACCTCAAGTCAAAAACGTTACACCATGCTGTAAATTACAGCATCATCCTCTCAAACGCAGGACACACAGACATGTGGTCCAGTGGGACTGTCCCCACACCCCACACAAATTGAGAAAACACTGCTGGGATGGGGGCCCAGCTCTGGTACAGGACAGCCACACTCCCAACTCTCCGGAGTCACCAGCCTATTTCCCATTTGCTACACCAACTATGCGGCGCCACTAAATCAATTCCCAGCCAGGGTGCTTGCAATGTCTCCCTGTACAACACAATTACACTTGCACTCCTCCAGCTCAG
>NC_048580.1:14240093-14322593 GCF_013265735.2 Oncorhynchus mykiss | reverse complement strand
CCTTCATAACATTAACAGTAGAAGCATAACAAGTCCATAAACTGCAATAAGTAATTACTCTATCGGTTTCAGTGTGTATGGTCATACTGACCCTCTCTATAACCCTCTGTGTAGGCCAATGATGAACAGTGTGAGTGCTTCTGCAATGGCCACTGGCCCCACTCGAAACAGCCCACAAAAACAGACCTCTTATTTCCCAAAGAAAACACCCACAGTCCAGAAGACAAATGAAACTCTGCAAGGCCCAGGCCCTTCATCTCACAATCTCAGAGGAGGAGAAAGGAAGGGTGGTTGGCCTTTGGATGTGGGCTCAGTATGACACACACACACAAGAGAAGAGAATCCACAGCCACTCTAAATAATCATGTACCGTACGGTAACAGTGTTCTCCCTCTTAGGACTCTTGTTCCATTACCAGGACCAGGCAGACAGACAGACGACAGACCGGCCGACAAAGATAAGCTTTGTGTTTGTGCTCTTTCATGCATCCTTCAAAAACCCCAGGGCTCTTTGAAAACACACACAACCTTTCAATCCTCTACTTCACTCTCATGGTTCTGATTACACATGTATACAATTACCTGTGCAAACGCTTATAGGCCTCTGAAGCTAGCCATACATTAGTCGACGACAAAAATCTTTTTCATCGTTGAAGCACTCACATTATGTGAATTGTCTGCATAATGTTGTCATCCTGAAGTCTGCATGCGGTCTCCTCAGATTACAGGAGTGTGCTCACATTACTTGACCACTCCCTGTCCTGCTATTTCCAGATGTGTCGTGGCCCGCCTCCTACTCTGTAGCCGGGCAACGGAGGACAGGTTGCAGAAGTTGGAAGTCCAATCGTAGCACCCTCCTCACCACACAAGATACGACCAAAAATATCAGGCATGTCAGAAAAAGCATCGGGACCTAAGATGTGGACCAGAAGAGTGCAAGACCAATAATCGCACATCTTTCACCCGCTCGTATTCACATTATGCAACCGAAGAGGTCTTGGTCGGAGCCTGTGACGCCTGTGATCCCAGAAATTTGTTGTAGATCCCAAATCAGGCAAAATCGCTGTTTAAAATGGTGTAATGTATGACCAGCTTTAGGGGCCTAAAGAAACAATCAATGACGTATAGATGACAGAAAATGCAAGTTGTGACTGATGCTTAAAGGGATAATCCAACAACAGAAATAAAAATCATGACATTACTGTCAATTTGATGAAAGCCTCTGTTCTAGCGGTGGGTAAAATAAAACATTTCCCCATGATTTAACTTCTAAGTGGTCCATCTGTGAAATCCGGAAATCGTGTAGGAACGGATCACAGCTACATGGTTCTCGTCACTGGAGATGACACACTATCACATTTCATAACGCTTTTAAAACAATTACCTGCACTCCAGATCGGCAAAACATTAGTTTACATCGTCATGACAACGTATATATTTCAACAACAAAAAATCTAAGACATTTAGAATTTTGGGTGTTACCCTAATACACTGTGCACCAGCCAGAGACCCTTGTTTGGTTAGTAGTGTTTCTGTAGCACTCATGTGATTGCAGAGTTTGCTAAACAAATGGCCAGTGGATTGATGCAAATAATCATGATATTCTGCCAGGTAGGCATAGGCTACTTGGTTAACATTTAATTGAGAAGATTTTGGGGAAACCTTTCCATTCACCAACAGACGGTTAGCATTAGCATAATCCCTAACGGCTACATAAAGTGTAGACGAGACCTAGGCGAGCACTGCACACAGACAGGGGCATTCCTGTCTTATGATTAACTTGGGCAAATTAATTAATTTTCAAATAAGTTAAAAATCTTTAGTCGATTTCCCGCTAAGTTCAAATAATTTAGTTGATTTCCTACTAAGTTCGATACATTTAGTTGATTTCCTGCTAAGTTCAATAAATTTAGTCAATTTTATGCTAAGTTCAATACATTAAGTTGATGTCCAACTAAGTGCAATACATTTAGTTGATTTCCTACAAAGTTCAATAATAAGTTCAAATCAAACAAAGTTTATTTGTCACGTGCGCCGAATACAACAGGTGTAGACCTTACAGTGAAATGCTTACTTACAGGCTCTAACCAATAATGCAAAAAATGTATTTGGTTGAACAATAGGTAAGTAAAGAAATAAAAACAACAGAGAAAAACAGTAGCGAGGCTATATATACGGTATCGAGGCTACATACAGTCAGGCTGATTGAGGTAGTATGTACATGTAGATATGGTTAAAGTGACTATGCATATATGATGAACAGAGAGTAGAAGTGCCGTAAAGAGGGGTTGGCAGTTGGTGGGTGGCGGGACACAAAGCAGATAGCCCGGTTAGCCAATGTCCGGGAGCACTGGTAGGTCGGGCCAATTGAGGTAGTATGTGCACATTTTCATTAATGTAGAGTTAAAGTGACTATGCATATATGATAAACAGAGAGTAGCAGCAACGTAAAAGAGGGGTTGGGGGGGCACACAATGCAAATAGTCTGGGTAGCCATTTGATTACCTGTTCAGGAGTCTTATGGCTTGGGAGTAAAAACTGTTGAGAAGCAGTGACGCAACCAGTCAGGATGGTCTCGATGTTGCAGCTGTAGAACCTTTTGAGGATTTCAGGACCCATGACAAATCTTTTTGAGGGGGAATAGGCTTTGTCGTGCCCTTTTCACGACTGTCTTGGTGTGTTTGGACAATTCTAGTTTGGTTTGATGTGGACACCAAGGAATTTGAAGCTCTCAACCTGCTCCACTACAGCCCTGTTGATGAGAATGGGGGCGTGCTCGGTCCTCCTTTTCCTGTAGTCCACAATCATCTCCTTAGTCTTGGTTACGTTAGGATAGGTTGTTATTCTGGCACCACACGGCCAGGTCTCTGACCTCCTCCCTATAGGCTGTCTCGTCGTTGTCGGTGATCAGGCCTACCATTAAGTCTGCAAACTTAATGATGGTGTTGGAGTCGTGCCTGGCCATGCAGTCATGGGTGAACAGGGAGTACAGGAGGGGACTGAGCACGTACCCCTTGGGGGCTCCGGTGTTGAGGATCAGCGTGGCAGATGTGTTGCTACCTACCCTCACCACCTGGGGGCGGTCCGTCAGGAAGTCCAGGATCCAGTTGCAGAGGGAGGTGTTTAATCCCAGGATCCTTAGCTTAGTGATGAGCTTTGAGGGTACTATGGTGTTGAACGCTGAGCTGTAGTCAATGAATAGCATTCTCACATAAGTGTTCCTTTTGTCCAAGTGGGAAAGGACAGTGTGGGAGTGCAATAGAGATTGTATCATCTGTGGATCTGTTTGGGAGGTATGCAAATTGGAGTGGGACTAGGGTTTCTGGGATAATGGTGTTGATGTGAGCCATTACCAACCTTTCAAAGCACTTCATGGCTAAGGACGTGAGTGCTACGGGTCTGTAGTGATTTAGGCAGGTTGCCTTTGTGTTCTTGAGCACAGGGACTATGGTGGTCTGCTTGAAACATGTTGGTATTTCAGACTCAATCAGGGACATGTTGAAAATGTCAGTGACGACACCTGCCAGTTGGTCAGCACATGCCCAGAGCACACGTCCTGGCCCCACAGCCTAGTGTATGTTGACCTAATTAAAGGTCTTACTCACTTCGGCTACGGAGAGCGCGATCACACAGTCATCCGGAACAGCTGATGCTCTCATGCATGCCTCAGTGTTGCTTGCCTCGAAGCAAGCATAGAAGTGATTTAGCTAGTCTGGTAGGCTCGTGTCACTGGGCAGCTAGCGGCTGTGCTTCCCATTGTAGTCTGTAATAGTTTGCAAGCCCTGCCATATAAGACGAGTGTCTGAGCTGGTGTAGTATGATTCAATCTTAGCCCTGTATTGACGCTTTGCCTGTTTGATGGTTCGTCGCAGGGCATAGCAGGATTTCATGTAAGCTTCCGGGTCCAGCACCTTGAAAGCGGCAGCTCTTCCCTTCAGCTCAGTGCGAGTGTTGCCTGTATTCCATGGCTTCTGGTTGGGGTATGTACGTACAGTCACTGTGGTGACGACATCCTCAATGCACTTATTGATAAAGCCAGTGACTGATCTGGTGTACTCATCAATGCCATCGGAAGAATCCCGGAACATGTTCCAGTCTGTGATAGCAAAACAGTCCTGTAGTTAAGCATCTGTTTCATCTGACCACTTTTTTTATAAACCGAGTCACTGGTGCTTCCTTCTTTAATTTTTGCTTGTAAGCAGGATTCAGGAGGATAGAGTTGTGGTCGGATTTACCAAATGGAGGGCGAGGGTGTGTGGAGTACAGGTGATACAGAATTATTTTCCCTCTGGTTGCACATTCAACATGTTGATCCTGTTCAGCTCTCTGTACCGGACGTCATTTCCAGTCACAACTTGTAGACTTGTTTACGTGTTGCTGTGCGTTTTATTGCTAACCTTACTTTGCTACCTGCCAACTTTACGGTTTTTACTTTTTAATTACTGTTTATATTTTTAGTTTTTCTCTCGCTCAACTTTTTTCATTCAACTTTTTCACTCCGGACACTTTATCTGGACGTGATTCGTCAGGACCTCCCACTAGCCGAAGCTACGTAGTAACATTAACATGATGCCTTCTAATTGCAGTCGCTGTACTCATAATATACAGGAGAACGATCGCCTTACGGCAAGGATAGCTGTGCTACAAGCCCAGCTTCAGACGCAATCGTTAGGCAAGGGTCATTTAAGTGTAGGAAAGGATGAAACAGCGTCTGTGCCACCAATAAGTACAGATAGTAGTATAAAACCCCTCACAGTAGTATAAGTCCCCGCAGCCGGACAACTTTCTCATGGCGGAGGAAATGCTGTAGGAATGCTCAACCGGTGTCGCTCATTCAGCCGAAATAAACTTTAAACCGGTTCTCCCCATTAAGCAGCGAGTCGGAGACAGAGGCAGAGCCTTCTCTGGTCTCTACTCCTCCCGTTACGGGGTCTGAGACGCCAAAGCCTTCCACCATTAGCTCTGACAAATTGAAAACCCTAGTCATTGGCGACTCCATTACCCGCAGTATTAGACTTAAAACGAATCATCCAGCGATCATAAACTGTTTACCAGGGGGCAGGGCTAAGCCTGCCAGCTTAGTGAAGTCTGCCACTAGCACAGTCAGTGTAGTCAGCTCAGCTATCCCCATTGAGACCGTGTATGTGCCTCGACCTAGGTTGGGCAAAACTAAACATGGTGGTGTTCGCCTTAGCAATCTCACTGGAATAAAGACCTCCTCCATTCCTGTCATTATTGAAAGATATTGTGATACTTCACATCTCAAAATAGGGCTACTTAATGTTAGATCCCTCACTTCCAAGGCAGTTATAGTCAATGAACTAATCACTGATCATAATCTTGATGTGATTGGCCTGACAGAAACATGGCTTAAGCCTGATGAATTTACTGTGTTACCTCCTGGTTACACTAGCGACCATATCCCCCGCACATCCCGCAAAGGAGGTGTTGCTAACATTTATGGTAGCAAATTTCAATTTACAAAAAACAATGACGTAGTTTCCGTCTTTTGAGCTTCTAGTCATGAAATCTATGCAGCCTACTCAATCACTTTTTTAAGCTTCTGTTTACAGGCCTCCTGGGCCATATACAGCATTCCTCACTGAGTTCCCTGAATTCCTATCGGACCTTGTAGTCATGGCAGAAAATATTCAAATTTTTGATGACTTTAAAACTTCTTCGATATAGGGGGCGCTCTTTTAATTTTTGTATAAAAAAACGTTCCCGTTTTAAACAAGATATTTTTTCACGAAAAGATGCTCGACTATGCATATAATTGACAGCTTTGGAAAGAAAACACTCTGACGTTTCCAAAACTGCAAAGATATTGTCTGAGTGCCACAGAACTAATGCTACAGGCGAAACCAAGATGAAATTTCATACAGGAAGTGCCCCAGATTTTGAATGCGCTGTGTTCCAATGTCTCCTTATATGGCTGTGAATGCGCCAGGAATGAGCCTACACTTTCTTTCATTTCCCCAAGGTGTCTGCAGCATTGTGACGTATTTGTAGGCATATCATTGGAAGATTGACCATAAGAGACTACATTTACCAGGTGCCCGCTTGGTGTCCTCCATCGAAATTATTGCGTAATCTCCAGCTGCGTGCATTTTTCCATTTGGTTCAGAGGAGAAACCAAACTGCCACGAATGATTTATTATCGAATAGATATGTGAAAAACACCTTGAGGATTGATTCTAAACAACGTTTGCCATGTTTCTGTCGATATTATGGAGTTAATTTGGAAAAAAGTTCGGCATTGTAATGACTGAATTTTCGGGTTTTATTCTTAGCCAAACGTGATGAACAAAACGGAGTGATTTCTCCTACACAAATAATATTTTTGGAAAAACTGAACATTTACTATCTAACTGAGAGTCTCCTCATTGAAAACATCCGAAGTTCTTCAAAGGTAAATGATTTTATTTGAATGCTTTTCTTGTTTTTGTGAAAATGTTGCCTGCTGAATGCTAGGCTTAATGCTATGCTAGCTATCAATACTCTTACACAAATGCTTGTGTAGCTATGGTTGAAAAGCATATTTTGAAAATCTGAGATGACAGTGTTGTTAACAAAAGGCTAAGCTTGTGAGCCAATATATTTATTTCATTTCATTTGCGATTTTCATGAATAGTTAACGTTGCGTTATGGTAATGAGCTTGAGGCTATGATTACGCTCCCGGATACAGGATTGCTCGACGCAAGAAGTTAATAGTCACATGGAAAAGTCCACAGACCCACTCCAAAAGGCTTTCGGGGCCGTCATCGACTCAGTGGGTTTTGTCCAACACAACTCTTTTTTCTGTATATATATCAATGATGTCGCTCTTGCTGCGGGTGATTCTTTGATCCACCTCTACGCAGATGACACCTTTCTGTGTACATCTGGCCCTGCTTTGGACACTGTGTTAACAAACCTCCAAACGAGCTTCAATGCCATACAACACTCCTTCTGTGGCCTCCAACTGCTCTTAAATGCTAGTAAAGCGAAATGCATGCTCTTCAACCGATCGCTGCCCGCTCCCGCCCACCCGACTAGCATCACTACTCTGGACGGTTCTGGAATATATACTTAGAATATGTTGACAACTATAAATACCTAGGTGTCTGGCTAGACTGTAAACTCTCCTTTCAGACTCACATCAAACATCTCCAATCCAAAGTTAAATCTAGAAATTGGATTCCTATTTCGCAACAAAGCATCCTTCACTCATGCTGCCAAACATACCCTTGTAAAACTGACCATCCTACCGATCCTCGACTTTGGCGATGTCATTTAAAAAATAGCCTCCAATACCCTACTCAATAAATTGGATGCAGTCTATCACCCGCCAGTAGCACGCGCTCCAGCAGGTATATCTCTCTGGTCACCCCCAAAACCAATTCTTCCTTTGGCTGCCTCTCCTTCCAGTTCTCTGCTTCCAATGACTGGAACGAACTACAAAAATCTCTGAAACTGGAAACATTTATCTCCCTCACTAGCTTTAAGCACCAGCTGCCAGAGCAGCTCACAGATTACTGCAGCTGTACATAGCCCATCTATGATTTAGCCCAAACAACTACCTCTTCCCCTACTGTATGTATGTATTTATTTATTTAGCTCCTTTGCACCCCATTATTTCTATTTCCACTTTGCACATTCTTCCACTGCAAATCTACCGTTCCAGTGTTTTACTTGCTAAATTGTATTTACTTCGCCACCATGGCCTTTTTACATTTTTTGCCTTTACCTACCTTATCTCACCTCATTTGCTCACATTGTATAAAAACGTATTTTTCTACTGTATTATTGACTATGTTTGTTTTACTCCATGTGTAACTCTGTGTTGTTGTATGTGTCGAACTGTTTTGCTTTATCTTGGCCAGGTCGCAATTGTAAATGAGAACTTGTTCTCAATTTGCCTACCTGGTTATTAAATAAAGGTGAAATATATATATATTTAAAAATTATACTACCAAACTACTATACTACAAAAGGAGAATGATACCCTGAAATAAAACAGTGTTCTGTTGATCGATACGCCAGTTCAACTTCAAAGGTGATAGTAGCAGGAGTGAGAGAGATGTGTGTTCCTGTGTTGAAGAAATAGTAATGAATCCACAGCTCCTCTGGACCGGAATCATGCATCCAGGCTGATTCTAGTCATAAAGAATATTAGCTATGGCATGCTGAAAATACATCAATAGGAACATGATTCCCTGGAATAAAACAGTGCTCCTTTGTTTGATATGGTAGTTCAACTTCAAAGGTGAAGTTAGCAGGAGAGAGAGAGAGAGAGATATGCGTAATGAATCGTCCCATGCTGCCTTCACAGCTCCTCTGGACCTGAATCATGCATCCAGGTTGATTCAAGTCATAACAAATATCAGTCTTAAATCATGTATCAATACATGGTCTATGGAATGGGAAGGGGTCGCTTGAAGTAGCTAGGGTTGTAAAGAGATGATGATATCAAAAGACAAGTTGGCTAATGAAACTTCAATAGCATATCTGTGATCTGGTAATGTGAAAGGTAGACTTCAGGGAATTTGAAATGATGCTGGTAATTTGAAACTGGCCACATCCTGTAAATAATTGGAATCATAAATAAATAATTGGATAGATTAATCGGGACAAAACATAAAGAAATTACAGGACACTAGAAAAAACAATATTAGACCAACGAGTTTAAAAAATGACATGGTAAACAGCGTCAAAACAGCACCACATAATTAACACAAAGTTAGCGTAGGAAAGCTGTGGGTGAAATTGTTTTAAATAAATAAAAGTCTAATTTCAACATGTTGGAGTGGATTAAAGCAGCAAAGCGGTAAGCCTCAATCAATAACACATTTACAGAAGCTCAACTTTCTCGTTCCAACCAGTTTGATCAGAGATGGAAAAGATCCCAGAGAGATAGAAACAGACCGAGAAAGAGGAAAGACAGAAGGGGGGGGGGGGGGGGGGGGGGAGATCCCAGAGAGATAGAAACAGAGAGAAACAGAGTGAGAGAGAGAGAGAGAGAGAGTGAGAGAGTGAGAGAGTGAGAGAGTGAGAGAGTGAGAGAGTGAGAGAGTGAGAGAGAGAGAGAGAGAGAGAGAGAGAGAGAGAGAGAGAGAGAGAAAAAAAAAAGAAACAGAGGACAGGTCTAACAATGATAGCACAAGATCTACCTAGAGTAGGAACCACACTGCCCACGGAGGACAGGTCTAACAATGATAGCACAAGATCTACCCAGAGTAGGAACCACACTGCCCACGGAGGACAGGTCTAACAATGATAGCACAAGATCTACCCAGAGTAGGAACCACACTCCCCACAGAGGACAGGTCTAACAATGATAGCACAAGATCTACCCAGAGTAGGAACCACACTCCCCACAGAGGACAGGTCTAACAATGATAGCACAAGATCTACCCAGAGTAGGAACCACACTGCCCACAGAGGACAGGTCTAACAGTAACAGCCCTCCTCCCACTCTACCTCCGGGGCAGTAGCAGGTAGCTGGAGTGGCTCAGGCCCTCGAAGACACATCCAGGCATGGAAACACAAGTACAATTCTCTCCCACGCTGGGCCCAAACCACCATTGGATGCTGCTCCTGCAGTTCTGAAGTCTTCACCACAGCATGGCCAGCCTCAGACCCAACCCCTACCCAGAGATATACACAGCAGGCACCCATCGGAGCCCATAGTTAATGTATGATCCCCACAGTGAGTGGATGGCAGAGGAGAGGCTTATAGACTAATGAGAGGTGACATGTCACTATGTGACCCATAAGTGGCTGTGGGTTTGGAGGTAAAATCATGGGGTTTGACAGCACTTACTGTGCATGGGCCACAGTGGTAGTGACTAGCTTGAAGAGTGACTTGGCATGAGAAAGGTCGGAAGTCAGAGCTGGTGAAGTGCACTGCACTTAAAGTGAGTTTGTGCTTAGTGTCAACTTAATAGAAGTCAACTTTTGCACACTAGTAAGCAGGGTTGTGTTGGAGACCACCTAAAGCGAGTCCAAGTCAAGACCGAGGCCAGAGCAATGAGAGTCCAATTCAAGACCATGATTATCATTTTGTCAGATCAGCACCATAATAAAAGCTCCAAATGTAGAGTAAATCTTTGTCAATATTTCAGAAAAACATATGGATTCTTCAGCCATTCAGAAATGTATTCTGGGGGTAAATAGAGAGCCTTTCTTCAAATGCTCACAAACCACAGTCTGTAAATAGATAAAAATACCAAATTTTAAAATTATTCAGTACAACACTTTTCAGCTGTGCTAACATAATTGCAAAAGTGTTTTCTAATGATCAATTAGCCTTTTAAAATGATAAACTTGGATTGTCTAACACAACGTGCCATTGAAACACAGGAGTGATGGTTGCTGATAATGGGCCTCTGTACGCCTATGTAGATATTCCATAAAAAATCTGCCGTTTCCAGCTACAATAGTAATTTACAACATTAACAATATCTACAGTGTAGTTTTGATCAATTTTATGTTATTTTAATGGACTTAAAATTATATATATATTTCAAAAACAAGTACAAGTGATCCCGAACTTCTGAACGGTAGTGTACAAAATATGCATGTACCAGTTCACGCAGAAGTTGTCATTTCTAAAAACTGAATTTTACGTGAGAATGTGCTGATCCTCCCGCCAACTTTAGACCACGCGTACGCACAGTTTATAGTGGTTTAGGTACTGCATTTCAAGAAGGCAAAGGTAGCCTAGTAGCCTTGTGCAAATGAATGACTGACCAGGTGAATCCAGGTGAAAGCTATGATCCCTTATTGATGTCACTTGCTAAATCCACTTCAAATCAGTGTAGATGAAGGGAAGGAGACAGGTTAAAGAAGGATTTTTAAGCCTGGAGACAATTGAGACATGGATTGTGTATGCGCCATTCAGAGGGTGAATGGGCAAGACAAACAATTTAAGTGCCTTTGAACGGGGTATGGTAGTAGGTGTAAGGCCCACCGGTTTGTGTCAAGAACGGAAACACTGCTGGGGTTTTCAAGCTTTCAGTTTCACATTTACATCAAGAATGGTCCACCGCCCAAAGGACATCTAGCCTACATAACACAACTGTGGGAAGCATTGGAGTCAACATGGGCCAGCATCCCTGTGGAACGCTTTCAATACCTTGCAGAGTCCATGCCCTGACGAATTGAGGCTATTCTGAGGGCAAAGGGGGGTGCAACTCAATTTTAGGAAGATGTACACTAACTATTTATTTTACCTTTGAATACTAAAATAATTAGAAATAGGCAACTATTTTCTATTATTTATTTTATTTCAATGATCATTGCGAGACCGAGTAAAGGATCTGATACTAAGACAAGACCCGAGATATTCAATGTGGTCTTGAGTTCTACAACGCCGCTAATAAGTACATACCACATGCTTGGTGAGCTGAGCAATGATCCTATCTTTACTTCTCAGCTCCTCTCTCAGCTCCTGCACCTCCTTCAACAGCTCCTCCACCTGTAAAACACAGAGAAGACACATCTTAGTACAGCCACACAGTTTTATTTGACCCCTACTGGCCTTAAACACACATCTCCACCCGTCCGCCGCAGGGCTGCCAAGATCTGAGCCAGAATGCAATTTGTGAATTCTCCAGAGGACGGCAGGGAACACAAAGTCTAGCCCCAAAATACACAGGGGGGGGGGGGGGGTCCATCGACCAATCACAGGTCAGAGTCACAAACCTGGCTGGGATGTTGGGATGTCTCATTGCAGGAGGGAGAGACAGACGGAGCCTGTGAATGAGAGAGGGGAGAGAGAGAAATAGAGGAGAGAAGGGAGAGCGGGGAAAGACAGGGGAGAGAGTGAGAGAGAGAGAGAGAGAGAGAGAGGATAGACAGATGACAGAGCGAGAGGGGAGAGATGGAAAGATTGTGAAAGAGGGGGGAGAGAGAGCGAGAGAGAAGGGGGAGAGAGAGCAAGATCATGTTTAGAAAGCCAAGGATGAAAGACAGAGGGAGATGCACAGACAGATGACAGAGCAAGAGGGGAGAGACAGAAAGATTGTGAGAGAGGGAGAGAGATGAGGAGAGAGAGGGGCAAAGGAGAGAAAGAGAGCGAGAAGGGAAAGAGAGAGAGCGCGGGAGAGTGTGAGAGAGCGAGAGAGCACGCGAGACTGTGAGTGCGCGAGGGAGTGAGTGTGAGAGAGCGAGGGAGCGAGGGTGGAGAGCGCAAGAGAAAGAGCATGTTTGGAAAGCCAGAGGATGAAAGACAAAGGGAGATGCACAGACAGATATGACGGAGCGAGAGGGGAGAGACAAGATTGTGAGAGAGAGAGAGATGAGAGAGAGAGATAGGGGATAGAGATCGAGATGAGGAGGGGCGAGAGAGAGAAGGGGAAGAGAGAGCAAGAGGGGAGAGCAAGGGAGTGCGAGTGAGCGAGAGGTGGGTGAGAGAAGGGGGGAAAGAACGAGAGGGGGAGAGAAAGAGAGAGAAAGAGCATGTTTGGAAAGCCAGAGGATGAAATACAGAGGGAGATGCACAACACACCTGTCAGGAGGGGAGAGATAATAAGCTGGGCCCGGGTCAATGCAGCACATCAAAGGCTCAGCGCCACAGTGGGGCCCTGGCCATGCAACTTTAATGTGCCTCAGCCAAAGACGGAGCGGAAGCCCCAGGCCCAGACATTCTGATGTGCTCCCAGCCCAGCCGGGCTTCCTTTGGCCGCTACCCATTGCCCACTCCCCTCCTTGGTCCCTACACTCCCTACACTCCAGCCCAGCCAGACAAACACACAGTCCATGCATGACCAACAGATTAGTGCATACATGGCTATATACTGAATGTATAAATGTATTATAAATGCATGTTGGCTCCTGCTCCAACGCCGTGTGGTGTGAGTGCATGTTAGGCAATCCAGTCATAGGGAGCCTCTGGTTTGGAGCCTTCTCCATCCATGTCAATAAACTGAGCTGAGCTGAGCTGCTGTCATACAGAAGGGTTCTGCTGGCCCCCAGGGAGGGGGATGAGAGCTGTGGGTTGGACCATGTTGTTAGGGTCTTTGTGGTTCAGGTTAATCTTGCTCGCCCTCGTTGGTGTCATGCCAGCACCCCCCCCCTCCTTCTCGCTCTTACCCACTCTCTCTCGCCCATCTCACTCTCTTTCTTTCTCGGCTTAGCTTTCCCTCTCCCAGACAGACATGCTACGCTAAGCTGGTTGAGACAGAGAGGCAGGGGCATTGTGACATCGAGAGGAGAAGGAACAGAACAGACTACCCCTTGTTTGAGTCATTTAAAAAGGGAGATTCGAGGTAAAGAGAAGCAATGTGCCCAGAACATGCAGGCAATTGCAATCGCTCACAATAGACACACACAATGGATTCCAGGTTCAAAAAGGTAATATACCAAAACAAGCAGCCACACACAAACAGACCTAGCGCTGACACAGTGACAAAGATAACCAGAGAATGGAGAATGTATTATTTCCCACAGCGTACACAAACAGGGTATGTACACAAACAATAAACAAACCAAACCACTAAGGCCATGTGTACACAAACAGAAGATGGTACTGGTAACATCAGGATAAACAGCCTTGGACAAATAACTATAACATGGACCAAATCCACTGTCTACATGGGGTTTGTTTGACAGTACACTTTCTACTGTAGTCCAGTGTGTGTGTGTGTGTGTGTGTGTGTGTGTGTTTAAACAGTGGGTCTTACCTGTCGAGCTCGAATGGGGTCCTCTCTGGATTCTGGACTCAATGTATCCAGAGTGTTGTCCATCTCACTACCAACCTCCACCTAGACAACACCACCAAAACATATAGGATTCACTCATGTTAGGCTTGTTAATTGCTGACTCACTCATGTTCCAGAGGGAGAGGGGAGAGGGTCTGCCATGACTAACATATACATTTTATATTTATTTAGCCAACCTTTGAGCTTTTTTTTTTGTTGTGGCTATAAAGAGCAATTGTTTGGCTGGGGCAGGGCATATAACAGAAGGCTGGCTCGTCAACAGCAGGGACTGTATCCCAGCATTATAATAGCTATGCTTGTATCTTTGTGACTCTTGCACACACTCAACTGAATAAACTCTCCAAACTCCTACCACCTCCACTCCACCCCCTGGGTTGGGCCTAACTATGCCAGGAGTGGTTTTAGCATGTCTTGCTAACAAAAGCACTTAGAGTGCTCACACACTGCTCAGTAAGCCACTGAGAGTCAAAAGTTTGAAGGCATTAAGTGCACTTCATGTAGACCCAGTGACATGGGCTGTTTTTACAGAACATCATCCGTTTGATAGAACTGTCATGTCTTTACTATCATTAACTGAAGACTGATAGTTTTTAATCAAAGATTCTCTGTAATTAGTTACTGCGCGATCAACTGATTAATCACGTAACTAATTAACTAGGAAGTCGGGGCACCAAGGAAAAATATTCAGATTACAAAGTTGTAATTTCCTAAAATAACTTTTCAGATATTCTATCTGATCAATTAGTCTTCAAATTAATTAATTATTTACTTTGCCTCACGTTAGTCTCATTCCAAACGTCGTAAATTGTTGGTTATCTGCACGAACCCAGTCTTCACTATGAGTCATCCATACATCAATTGTCTTAAATCATTTATTTATTACTAACTAAGTAATTCACAGAAATGCATAAACTAACTAACAAACAAACAAACAAACACGGTAAATGTGGTTACATGAAATGATAGGAGAATGTGCCCTAGTGGACTAAACCGGCATGGCGGCTTGTTAGACAAAAGGGAGGGTGGGGGTCGACTAAGAAGTCACTACAGTTAATGATTATAACAATTTAAATGCTAATCCTTTACACATGAACGCTCACTCAATCGGGAACAATTGCAATCAATATATATATTTATGCTCGGTGTGTCGTCTTGATCGCTGGTGAAAAGTTTGTGTCTTTTGTAGAATTGTCCGTCTCTCTCCCTCTCTCTCTCGGTTGTGGTTAGAGGGGATAGTTCAAAGTGACATTCATTCATTTGTTATAGAATGGATGTTTCGGCGGTTGTCATTCTTCGCGTTCAATGATACTGAATTCCTAGCTGCACACTAGTAATCAATATCAAAGACTTGTTCTTATTCTGTCGGTATCGATAGTCTTAAGAGTTTAACCACGTGGTATGGTTAAAAGATTCAGCAATGGTCTACAACCTTTGTCTCATCCTAATGGAGAAAAGCATGGTCTGCAACCTTTAGCCATCTCATAACTGAGGTAAGCTCAGTCTGCTGATCGAAAACCCGAGTGGGGTTTTTATTGGGAATGGCAGAAAAGGCTGTCCCAGGATATCTGACCCTAACTGGGCTCAGGGGCGGTCCTCTGATTTAGTTCAAATCAAAAGGGAATTGTATTTTTCTTCATTAAACAGTCCAAAATCATATTACACAATTATACAAATAGTATCATACTCATTCATCTTATACAACAATTAGATGTAAACCTCATATCTGAGGCTATTATATAAATAGCGTTATGGTAATGTGGCCACACCGTCTCCCATGAGCTTTCCCAAGTTGTGACAAACGGATCAGCTTGTAGCTGGATTCTTCACCGATCTTTTAAACTTTCTCCGGAACATTACATTTGTTCGTACCTCAAGTTCTGTGAGGTGGAAGGATATCCTTTGTCCTCTATGATAGTTTACTCTCTCTCTACTATGTGTCCATGAGGAGATCCTCTCAGGAATTTATGACCTCTGACCACAGCAGCCTAGTTGAAGGAGGCAAGGAGAGGGGGGTTGCTATACCCAAAGAGGCCAACGTCATGACAGAACCTTGGAGAGAAGAGGACAGGAGAGTGATTTCAATTGATCACTAAAAAGGTAAGTCTGTTCCTAACACAACCATGGCTTTAACAAATAAAAAATGATAACTTCTCTTAATAGTGGCTCAGGTGAAAAAAAGGAAGGAATGTTCACAGGACTCTTGTTTTCTATTCTAAGAAGAAACCAAGGGACCGCCGTAAGATATTTTCAATGTGTTAAAGGGAAAATGCTTAATCTTGTAACAAGATTATAGCATCGGGCCAGTAACTGAAAGGTTGCTGGATCTAATCGCCGAGCTGACAAGGTAAAAATCTGTCGTTCTGCCCCTGAGCAAGGCAGTTAAGCCGCTGTTCCCCGGTGCGCAGGCGTGGATGTCGATTAAGGCAGCCCCCCGCACATCTCTGATTCGTTCATAAATTCAGAGTTTTGTCAGATTGTCCGTTCGTAAATTCAGAGCGTTTCGCTCTCTGAGATTTCAGAGCGCACACTGGACTCTCTGGCCAAGGAGTAGGGTTGATCAGAGAGTTCTGACCACACAACGGCAGTCAAGCACTTAAGGTAACTGGCTAATGTTGGCTAGCTTGCTAGCTACTCCCAGACACAAATGAGAGAACACCTCACTCTGACCATTTCACTCGCCCTAGCAGAGCTGGTTAGGCTGTTTTCATGTTATCCAGGGCGTCGGTAACTGTAACTGTGCTGCTGGCAACAATTGAATCATGCTTTTTTGCCTACCTTTATTAAACGGGTGTTGAGCGTTCGCAAATTCATCAGTTATTATGCGCTCTCAGACAAGAGTGCTCTGAAATCGGAGTAGATAGCCAGAGGGAATTTATGAACGCACCCTAGGTTATCGTTCATCTTTGTGCGAACATTGAGATTGTGCCATTTCCATGGCAACGTTTCATCTGACAGAGAGAAAAGGAATATCTTGTGCATTAGCAATGGCATGGGCTGCAGCCGCTACACATTCAAAGAGCTCTTTTAGTGTCAATCAGGCTTTCAATAAAGATATTCTGACACACAAGATGTCGCGCTATCCACATTTCAACAAGCACCAAAGAGTTACTACATGTCTGATCATAGAGTGATGAAGTGTTTTGTGAGACACTTCCTATTGAAGAGGACTGGAGAGGAGGATGATACTGTCGTCTCAGTGCATAAGTAGGAGGGAGTCTGAAAGCTGCTCTTCAACTTGGCCGTCATTGTAGGCCGTCATTGTAAATAAGAATTTGTTCTTAACTGACTTGCCTAATTAAATTAAATAAAAATACACACTGCCTGGAGCTCAACAATGGAGCTCAGCTCAGCTCCCTCAGAGGGTGTGGATCTAAGATGGCCTGACTTCCCCTCCACTTAGTACTTGTGTTACACAGAAAACGCAAACCGTTGGCAGCAGATCCACAAGTTCTGCCATGAGAGGTGACTGTATAGTTCCCTTAAGGAAAAACACTTTTAGTCAATCTGCTTTCTCTGTGAGAGCTTCCCATGTCTGGAACACACTGCCATCAGACACACAACTTCACCAACTATCACACCTACACAAAAAACATGAAGACATGGCTAAAGGCCAATCAGACTTGTGAACATAGTCCCAAGCTGTGTGTTGCCGCTTTCCATGTTGTCTGTAGCTTGTGAGGTGTGGAAACACTTTGTTGCTTTTTGTGCTATTTCTCTGTCTGCGTGCTGCTCATCCAATGTTTCTCTGTCTGCGTGCTACGTGCTGCTCGTCCTATGTTTCTCTGTCTGCGTGTTGCTTGTCCTATGTTCTCTGTCTGCGTGCTACGTGTTGCTTGTCCTATATTTATCTGTCTGCGTGCTACGTGTTGCTTGTCGAATGTTTCTTTGTCTGCGTGCTACGTGTTATTTGTCACGTTTCTGTCTGCGTGCTACGTGTTGCTTGTCCTATGTTTCTCTGTCTGTGTGCTACGTGTTGCTTGTCATATGTTTCTCTGTCTGCGTGCTATGTGTTGCTTGTCCTATGTTTCTCTGTCTGCGTGCTATGTGTTGCATGTCATATATTTCTGTCTGCATGCTACGTGTTGCTTGTCCTATGTTTCTGTCTGCGTGCTACGTGTTATTTGTCACGTTTCTTTGTCTGCGTGCTACGTGTTGCTTGTCCTATGTTTCTCTGTCTGCATGCTACGTGTTGCTTGTCCTATGTTGTTCTGCATGTGCTCACTGCTCATTGTTTGTCTGTATTGTTATTGTAATAGTTTTTAATAACCTGCCCAGGGTCTGTGGTTGAATAATTTGTCAGCTGGCTAAAACAGGCACTTTTACTGAAACGTTGATTTGTGTGCACTATCCCTGTAAAAATACAAATAAACTCAACTCACCTCACCCTTGGCAGTGATTACAGCTGTGAGTCTTTCTGGTTAAGTCTCTTTTTGTTGTGTCTACACTTGACACTGACATGTGACTTCTGCAATCAGAATATGAAGATCGCATTGAAAAGACAGTTTGTGATCTAATTGCGTTCAGATCTAGCTGACCACTTCAGGTGGTGGTCACGGATGCATCGTGTGCAGATTTCTCCTCCGTCTGGACATAATCAGGGTACCGAAAGTGCATACAGTGGACAACGTCATCAGCACTCCTCCAACAAGTCTCCAGAAAAAACGTGTGTTTTGGGAATGAGGTACCTTTCCATTTTAACGTTGGAGGAAATACGTTCCTAGCGTGTGACGAATGTGCTTGCTGGACTCATAAATGCTAACTAGCTAGCTAAAGTTTAGTAAAACATTTTATGCTAACTGGTTTGCAATCCCTGTGTTGCGTGCTAGCTACAGAGGTTAGCTGGCTAGTTAGCTACAGTAATTAGCTACTGCCATCAGTTGCTGTTGTGCTATTATAATAGTTTGTCTATTCCACTGTTTGTAGAATGCATACTGGCATTTGAATATAGTGTGAGAAAAAGGAATCCGGCCACAATAGACACGGTTGAAATTCTATGATCAGATTACTAAAGCTGCATGAACTTTTAAGTCTAAACAAGGCCTATGAGCTTTGCACACCTGGATTGTACAATATTTGCACATTCTTCTTCTTAAAATTCTTCAAGCTCTGTCAAGTTGGTTGTTTATCACTGTTTGACAGCCATTTTCAAGCCTTGTCATAGACTTGCAAGCCAATTTAAGTCGAAAATGTAACTAGGCCACTCAGGAACATTCGATGTCGTCTTGGTAAGCAACTCCAGTGTATATTTGGCCTTGTTTTAAGTTATTGTCCTGCTGAAAGGTGAATCTGTCGCCCTGTGTCTGTCAGAAAGCAGACTAAATCAGGTTCTCTCAAATTTTGCCTGTGATTAGCTCTATTCTGTTTATTTTTATCCCAAAAAACACCCTAGTCCTTGCCAAAGACAAGCATACCCATACCATGGCGCCGCCACCACCATGCTTGAAAATATGAAGAGTGGGACTCAGTGCTGTGCGGTGTTGGATTTACTGCAAACATCATGCTTTGTATTCAGGACAAAGTTAATTTCTTTGCCACATTTTTTTGCAGTTTTACTTTAGTGCCTATTGCAAACATGAGGCATGTTTTGGAATATTTTTTCTTTTCACGCTGTCATTTAGTTTAGTATTGTGGAGTAACTACAATGTTGCTGATCCATCTTCAGTTTTCTCCAAAAACAGCCACAAAACTCCCTTTGGCCTCATGGTGAAATTCCTAGCGGTTTCCTTCCTCTCCCGCAATTGAGAAAGGACACCTTTATCTTTATAGTGACTGGATGTATTGATAGACCATCCAAACTGTTATTAATAACTTTACCATGCTCAAAGGGATATTAATTCATTTGTAAAAAATTCTAAAAACATAATTCCACATTGACATTACGTGGTATTGTGTTTAGGCCACTGACACAAAATCTCAAATTAATGCATTTAAAACATTTGGAAAAAGTCAAGGTGTGTGCATACTTTCTGAAGGCACTAAACAGTATAAACAGGAAAACAGGAAACAAGCCACGAGTAAACAAATAACAGCCTGGTGTAATCAGACACCTCACGTCGCCACCACATTTATCTCCCATTCCTCACTGACAGAGACACGCATTATTAGCCTTTGGCATCATCATTCCCACAGCCTCAGTTGCTGGAGCGTTGGGGAATCGCCCGCTGTCATCATTGATTCTGTCAGATTGGCACACAGAGATATGAATTGTCTGTGGGAGGTGGATGGGGCTGTGCAAATCTATGATGCGAGTGATGACAACAGTGTTGACAATAGCCCTATGGGACTGCAGTGGGACAACAACAGAACCACTGTTTGGATGCAAAGAGATACTTGGAAGAGTCTCAAATGGCACCCTATTCCCTATATAGTGCACTTATTTTGACCAGTTCCCATAAGGCTTGACCAGGACCAATAAGGCTTGACCAGGACCAATAAGGCTTGACCAGGACCAATATGGCTCTGTCCAGGACCAATAAGGCTCTGTCCAGGACCCAGGCTTTGACCAGGACCCAGAAGGCTTTGACCAGGACCCAGAAGGCTTTGACCAGGACCCAGAAGGCTTTGACCAGGACCCAGAAGGCTTTGACCAGGACCCAGAAGGCTTTGACCAGGACCCAGAAGGCTTTGACCAGGACCCAGAAGTGCACTACATGGGGAATATGTTGCCATTCGGAACGCGTATCATCCCTTGTGTCCAAGCTGGGAGAGAGTCAGGTTATCGATGGCTCTGTCTAAGGTGCTTTGTTGATCTAATAAAATAATATTTAGCATGGCTATATAGTCGGAGAGGCCGGGGATCATTTCGGGGAAATTAATTGTTTCCCAGAAGCAGTCAAAAGGTTGATTGTGTAATTTAAAAAATCCAGCTCAGCAGTATGTCACTGCACTGAGCCTACTGTTACAGACACAGCATAGAGAAAATATCCCAAAATGTCACAGAAGATGATATTGGTGCCAATCACTCTCCTACTCTCTTGGGCCGGCAGGTAGCCTAGTAGTTAGAGCGTTGGGCCAGTAACTGAAAGGTACAAATCTGTTGTTCTGTCCCTGCACAAGACAGTTAACCCACTGTTCCCCGGTAGGCCGTCATTGTAAATAAGAATTTGTTCTTAACGGACTTGCCTAGTTAAATAAAAGTTAAATCAAATAAAAAATACTAAACTCACCGGCTAAGATACTATGTCCCAGCTAAACCTAGCAGATATGTACAAACACAATGTCTGCGTAACAAAATGGCACCCGTTTTGACCCATATGGGCCCTGTAGTGCATCAAGGGACTAGAGTGCCATTTGAGACAAATGCAGTATGTGGCCCCCCTGCATCCTCTGGGGACTTTGGGGAGGAGGGAGATAAATGGAAAATCAATAGGGACAGCGCGCAACAACAGTGACTATTGAGCATCATTCTTCAGAAACACAGCAGAGAGAACTAAAGCTTCTCCTGCAGAAAGCAACACAGCCAATCTGACATTGTCTGTGCAGCCCACTGTTTAAAAGCATCCGTGACTGTGCAAATACACCTTAGACGTTGAGGGGAAAAGTCCTGAGGGTAAAATTGTAGGTCATCAACGGAGCCTGTTGAATGACAATACACATCTAATAATAATTCCAGCCTGGATCGGACTCGCCAAGATACAAAGGATCATATGACTCTAAAATTAGAGCTCAGTATGAGTCGCATCCCTAGTATAGACATAAAAACACTAACAGTGGAAATCAGTGAGTCAGTGTGTTTGAATCCCAACAATGCATGGAAATAGCGTGATTATTGGATTGATTGCATTTAAGGGCATTGTCCACCGTGTGTGTGTGTGCTCAGAGTATGAGTGTAGCAGAAGTGGTGTGTGTGTGTGTGTGTGTGTGTGTGTGTGTGTGTGTGTGTGTGTGTGTGTATGGCCGACCTGCAGCAGTAGCTTCAGGTGTTCTAGCTGGGTCTTGACAGAGCAGCAGTCCTCCGCCATGTGTTTCAGAGTCAGCTCGTCCAGCTCCACAGCCTGATGAAGACCTGACAAGCCTGTGCCCTGGTACCCATCATACGGCTGGAACCCAACGTCACTACTGGAGAGGTAGAGGGACAGGGCCGAAAGACCGAGAGAACACGAGAGAGAGGGGGGACAGTCAGAGTAAGATGGGGAGAGAGGAGACAGTCAGTCACTGCACGTGAGACGGGGGTGAATCAGAGTCCCCACGGGAGGAAGCCTGTGACAGCCGAGTGGCAGGCAGGAGGACAAGACATGTTATCCGCTTACCAAGGCACGAGTGGCTGTCTCCCACATGTCAGCAGTGCACACATACATAATTCACATTGACCTAGCTCAATCTCTCCATTAGGGATGTGGAAATGGAGGAACAATGTAGGGCTCTCCCACCCTGTTCCTGGAGAGCTACCCTCCTGTAGGATTGAACTCAAACCCTGTTCCTGGAGAGCTACACTCCTGTAGGTTTGAACTCCCACCCTGTTTCTGGAGAGCTACCCTCCTGTAGGTTTGAACTCCCACCCTGGTTCTGGAGAGCAACCCTCCTGTAGGTTTGAACTCCCACCCAGTTCCTGGAAAGCTACCATCCCACACCAAAACACTGGTATTTATCATCCTATAGGTTATTCTCCATCTTCTTTTGTTTTCAGCACTTTTACCTGAAAAACTAATTTTGTCTCATAATGCCATCCAGCAGCTCACCGGTTGTCATTGTGGAGGTGATCCTCTGCATTCCAACAGAGCTGTCTTCTCCAGTGGGTAAGATGGGACATCCCATCAGTATCTACAACAGGAGACAAAGGCATGGAGTCAAAGGAGGACCTCACACACACACACACACACACACGATTTGGCTAAATAAATAAATTCAACCGTTAAATGTTGCCGTAAGGTATGATGCTAATATCCTCTGATATACAGTGCCTTGCGAAAGTATTCGGCCCCCTTGATCTTTGCGACCTTTTGCCACATTTCAGGCTTCAAACATAAAGATATAAAACTGTATTTTTTTGTGAAGAATCAACAACAAGTGGGACACAATCATGAAGTGGAACGACATTTATTGGATATTTCAAATGTATTGGATATAACAAATCAAAAACTGAAAAATTGGGCGTGCCAAATTATTCAGCCCCTTTACTTTAAGTGCAGCAAACTCTCTCCAGAAGTTCAGTGAGGATCTCTGAATGATCCAATGTTGACCTAAATGACTAATGATGATAAATACAATCTACCTGTGTGTAATCAAGTCTCCGTATAAATGCACCTGCACTGTGATAGTCTCAAAGGTCCGTTAAAAGCGCAGAGAGCATCATGAAGAACAAGGAACACACCAGGCAGGTCCGAGATACTGTTGTGAAGAAGTTTAAAGCCGGATTTGGATACAAAAAGATTTCCCAAGCTTTAAACATCCCAAGGAGCACTGTGCAAGCGATAATATTGAAATGGAAGGAGTATCAGACCACTGCAAATCTACCAAGACCTGGCCGTCCCTCTAAACTTTCAGCTCATACAAGGAGAAGACTGATCAGAGATGCAGCCAAGAGGCCCATGATCACTCTGGATGAACTGCAGAGATCTACAGCTGAGGTGGGAGACTCTGTCCATAGGACAACAATCAGTCGTATATTGCACAAATCTGGCCTTTATGGAAGAGTGGCAAGAAGAAAGCCATTTCTTAAAGATATCCATAAAAAGTGTAATTTAAAGTTAGCCACAAGCCACCTGGGAGACACACCAAACATGTGGAAGAAGGTGCTCTGGTCAGATGAAACCAAAATTGAACTTTTTGGCAACAATGTAAAACGTTATGTTTGGCGTAAAAGCAACACAGCTGAACACACCATCCCCACTGTCAAACATGGTGGTGGCAGCATCATGGTTTGGGCCTGCTTTTCTTCAGCAGGGAAAGGGAAGATGGTTAAAATTGATGGGAAGATGGATGGAGCCAAATACAGGACCATTCTGGAAGAAAACCTGATGGAGTCTGCAAAAGACCTGAGACTGGGACGGAGATTTGTGTTCCAACAAACAATGATCCAAAGCAAAATCTACAATGGAATGGTTCAAAAATAAACATATCCAGGTGTTAGAATGGCCAAGTCAAAGTCCAGACCTGAATCCAATCGAGAATCTGTGGAAAGAACTGAAACTGCTGTTCACAAATGCTCTCCATCCAACCTCACTGAGCTCGAGCTGTTTTGCAAGGAGGAATGGGAAAAAATGTCAGTCTCTCGATGTGCAAAACTGATAGAGACATACCCCAAGCGACTTACAGCTGTAATCGCAGCAAAAGGTGGCGCTACAAAGTATTAACTTAAGGGGGCTGAATAATTTTGCACGCCCAAATTTTCAGTTTTTGATTTGTTAAAAAAGTTTGAAATATCCAATAAATGTCGTTCCACTTCATGATTGTGTCCCACTTGTTGTTGATTCTTCACAAAAAAATACAGTTTTATATCTTTATGTTTGAAGCCTGAAATGTGGCAAAAGGTCGCAAAGTTCAAGGGGGCCGAATCCTTTCGCAAGGCACTGTAACTGAACAAGACCTGCAGAAAATGTTAGTCAATTGAGTGCAAAAGATGGAAAAGCATGATCAATCAGAATAAAACACACATAATGCATTTTAGAATCCCAGGTACTAAGAGAGGTTTTTCTGTTTTGAGTTTACTAGCAATTCGAAATATTTGGGTCTTTATTTTGGTTGACCTATGACCTTTCTGTAAAGCACATCTTCCATGGCAAATTCAGCAAGTAGAGCTCTTGGAGGAGTTCAAGGAAAAACAAAAACATTGGCTGGGAAGCCTGTGAGGTGAGATGGAAGGCGTGTATGATGAGACTTTGAAATAGACTGTTGGATATGCCAATTGCTAGAATAGCCAGCAAAGTGTTTCACTGGGATCTCTCTATAGGGGGTCTGGGGATCCGACATATCTGACCTTTTTAAACAGTAACTGTGAACATCCATACAAAATTGAATGAAGGGAGACTAGATGTTATTAAAAAACAACTGAAATGAAATGGGTAGAGCAGATTATCGTAAACCCACATGTTTAACTTTTTGTTTGATTAAGGTGGACGATTTCAGGTGTGAGAGATATGTTATGTACAACCTACCTGAACGCAGGTGGTCACTGTGTGCACAGGTAAGATCAGGGATATTGACCCTGTGTACTGAAACAGGTGGGAACTGTGGTGAAATGGAAGAGGGGAGACTTTGTAATTACTGTGACCTCGAAGAAGCAGATAGTAAAAATCACTTTATCCTTTATTGCTTCTTACTACGATACACGCTTGTCTCTATTCCGGAAAGCCCACCAGGTATTATGTGGCTGAGCGACGAGGAAAATGTAAGGAAAAAGTACAAATGGTTGTTCGTCAATTGTATGTTCCGGTTTGCCAATTTTTTTGATAAAGCCTGGAATAAAATAAAAAAGACCACCTCTAATTAAATGTATTATTTCGTTCTAGACATAGGCCTATACCAAAATGCACATATAGTGCCTTGCAAAAGTATTCAGACCCCTTGGATTTCTGCACATTTGATTGTGTTACAAAGTGGGAATAAAATTGATTGAAATATACAGAAAATCCTAGAGGGAAACCTGCTTCAGTCTGCTTTACACCAGACACTGGGAGAAGAATTCACCTTTAAGCAGGTATGCTGAGCGATTAACTGAAATGTCAGTTATTTTTCGTTTTTGAAACAACCAATTGACCAAAGTCGGTTCAATTATTTGAAGTCCATTTTTTCGAGGGATTTTTCTATGAGCTCAAAGTGCACATTGCACTGCAGTTTCTCTAGGGATCAATCAGATCAAGCCCAAACTGTGCAATAAAGTAGGGAGTTGTAGCTTCCAACAGGCCCGAAAATATTTCGCCTGCTACATACGGTATTAGAGATAGAGGAATGTGTGATCAAGGGACAGAGAGCAGTTGCTTCTCAAGGTACCTCTATCTGAAAATGCATGATCTAAGTGATAAACAGTTGCTATTCAGCAGTCATACAAGTATGCCTTATTTACTTTGAAGAACTACTAAAATAGTGATTTTGTCAGACAGCATAGGCAGCAGCTCTATAGAGATGAGATGACTTGGAATTAAATAATAAAATCATCAAATAAAACAAATGTAATATACACAACAAATGAAATATTTTATTAAAGTAAAGTAATGTGAATAAATGCTTGTTAATAAGTGATAAGCAGTAATGAGCAGTCACAATACCATCATGGAACTTTTATTCTGTGTTACAGCATTCAACCCTCATAATGCATAGGTAATTTAAAATGTTTTTTTTTTAAATGATCGAAACAAAAATCTAAAACCGACCTCAAAAAGCACTAATTGCTCAGCACTATCAGCAGGACAATAACCTACAACACAAGGCCAAATCTACACTGGAGTTGCTTACCAAGACATTGAATGTTCCTGAGTGGCCAAGATACAGTTTTGACTTAAATCTGCTTGAAAATCGGTGGCAAGACTCAAATTGCTGTTTAGCCATGATCCCCAAGAACTATAAAAAGAATAATGGGCTAATATTGCACAATTCAGCGACTTACCCAAGAAGACTCATAGCTGTAATTGCTGCCAAAAGTGTTTTTAACATGTATAAGCTCAAGGAGGATAATACTTACTTCATTTCTATTTTTTTTTTTAATGTTTAAATCTTCCACTAAATTTTTGATCCAAAAATGACATCCATTTAAATCCCACTTTGTAACAATAACATTTGAAGAAATCCAAGGGGTATGAATACTTTTGCAAGGCACTGTACGTATAGATTGGGCCCCTTTGTTTTTACACTGCTGCTACTCACTGTTTATTATCTATGCATAGCCACTTTACACATTACCTAGACTAACCTGTACCCCCACACATTAACTCAGTACCGGTACCCCCTGTATATAGCCTTGTTGTTGTTATTTTATTGTGTTACTTTTTGATTATTATTTCTTGAACTGCACTGTTGGTTAAGGGCTTGTAAGTAAGCATTTCACTGTAAGATCTACACCTGTTGTATTCGGAGCATTTGACAAATACAATTAGATTTGATTGGGCCGTCTTTCACACTTTAATTCTTTCTTGGCTTTTAAAACCCGTCAACCCCCTTTTTCTGTTTAATGTGTCAAGGGATCAACTGAAGGGTTGGCTCGCCAACTGAAGGGTTGGCTCGCCAACTGAAGGGATGGCTCGCCAACTGAAGGGATGGCTCGCCAACTGAAGGGTTGGCTCGCCAACTGAAGGGATGGCTCGCCAACTGAAGGGATGGCTCGCCAACTGAAGGGTTGGCTCGCCAACTGAAGGGTTGGCTCGCCAACTGAAGGGATGGCTCGCCAACTGAAGGGTTGGCTCGCCAACTGAAGGGTTGGCTCGCCAACTGAAGGGTTGGCTCGCCAACTGAAGGGATGGCTCGCCAACTGAAGGGTTGGCTCGCCAACTGAAGGGTTGGCTCGCCAACTGAAGGGATGGCTCGCCAACTGAAGGGTTGGCTCGCCAACTGAAGGGATGGCTCGCCAACTGACAATTCGACACGCACAAAAAAAAAAATATGTAATAAGAATTCTCACACACACACACACACACACACACACACACACACTAAAGGAATAATGCTACTTTATATTTCTCAGTTCCTCCCCATACTCAAAGTCCTAAAGTACATACTATATAACCAGTGTGTTCAGAAGAAATAAGCATATAAACCAATCTGATGCCTGAGACTCAGCTTGTCTCTCAGAGGGGTTTCTCTCTCTCACTCACACACACACACACACACACACACGCACAACTCTACAAACAACAGAACTTAAAGTAAAGCTTTACGGAAATGATCGGATTTAATCTTTTAACACCACAGAATTCTCTCAGCTTCCCAGGCTAAGTGGGATGAAAACAAGGCAAAATAGAGATGAAAAAACAAGATCTGCGGGAGAGAACAAGTCAATCCTCCCACACTCGACATGCTGCTACCAGAGACAGAGAGAGACGAGATAGACAGTACTAAGCAAGGCAACTATGAACTCATCCCTCTCTCCATTGCTTAAGCCTCTGTTGTGTCTGGGTTCCCTGAAGACACGCATTCTTCTTTCACCCACGATTACGGTTCAAAACGAGACGGCTATGGCACACAAACAGATCTTCAAATAAATAACCTGAGGTAGAATGTGAATTGGTTGCTTTGAAAACTACACCGTCCTAGTCTGTCTGTGTGAACTCACTGGCAGGCAGGAGGCTAGAGATGACTGAAGAGCCTTGATCGGGCGGCTACAAGGGGAAGACTGAAAGTGCTGTTGATGTTTGGGGGTTTTCCTGTCACGGGAGTGTACAGTAAAAAATAGAAAACTAAGGCCTTACCTTACCTGTACGGATTTCATGCCTATAAGGAATCCTGCTATAGGACTCCTCTCCATTTTACAGGGGTGATGACCTCCTCACTCCAACTATGTCAGTCAAACAGGAAGGAGGGCAGATTGGGAGGCTTGACATGGCCTTATGCTAATTTTAATGCCATGCAACACATGACGCTTAGACCGTGAGGTGCATTCCTGTGTAGTCTGACAGAACAGCACTCTCCTTGTTCAGTCCCCTTTTCCTTGTTCAGTCCCCTGGTAGAACTAAGTTGCCCGTTGGCACAGATCTAGGGTCAGCTTACCCTCCACCTAACCTAACCTTGATCAAAAACGGTGCTGACATCAGTGTCTAGAGACAAACCACACTCACCACTGTGCAAGGAGCCATGCTCAGGGAGGTCATCGTCCAGCATGAGGTCATCGTCATCCAGGTCACACCCAGACTCCAGGTTGTCCAGGTTGTTGAGTATGTCCTAGGGATGGAGACAGAGCGAGAGAGAGAGAGATTATTCAGTATGAGGCATCAGTTTTTTTCATTTTCTTACAATAACAGAAGAGAAACCATATGAAAGTGAAGTTCATCTCCTTCAAAAGGGAAAGATGTAATTGAAGAACGAGATTGAAAGACCGAATTCCATGGTAATTTATTATATAAAAAAAAAAAACTGCTCTCTTGTTCAATAATGTATGGGCTAAAACTACTTCCATTAGAGTGAGACAGTTTTCTTTTGAAAGCGCCAATCTATGCCATTCTTTTTTTATACATTAAAACGGCAAGTCAAAGCCAAGGTACAAGTTTAAATCAATATGTTCAAATCCTTAGCAACAAAAGGTAAACAAAAATGTGAAAATAAATTGCTTGGGCCTTTTTTCAAATTAATGACCCTCAAGAAATAGGTTGAAAATGGTTACTTATTTACCAAAAAACTAGGATACAGGAATATATATCTGTCGGAGTGAGAAAATTCTATCGAAGAGAAGCACATTTTAGACAAACGGTGGGATGGAAGAACTTCAAGTGGGAGCGAGAGAGAGAGAGAAACAACAACCAATCCTTGGCCATGAGAGAATCGCTCTGTCTCCGTAGTCCATAAACAGTGAGGTTATCTTCTGGCCCATTTTCTTTTTGCTCTGGCCCCCTGCCTTCTCTTAGGGCTTAGTCACAGCACATCGCTCCTGGGAAATGACATTTCCCCATGGCAGACGCCCATCCATCCATAGCAAGACATTACAGCCTTATCTTCTGCTAGAAAAAAACAACAACACAGGAGCTCCGAGGAGAGATCAATGGCAAAGGTTTAAGTTAGCTACAGTTTTAGGGATCTCGGATCCCATAAGCAGCCCTATCGCTGGCGGCTGGCTCACTTCTCATCAGAGCTATAGACAGACACTCAACCTCTATGTGGAACTGCCTGGTACTTGAAGCATCTCACTGATACAGCTCTTAACCCTTTGACACGTACGAACACACAAACACATTCTACAGTGGTCCCTGCAGCGATACGCTCAAACGGGTGTGATTAGAACACTTATTTAGAATGTCCAGTTACGATTGACACAACAGTCAGCGTTTGAGCTGGCCACAGAAACATTTAGCACAAACACAGTTTATACTATGTTATGTCCACAATGTGAGCAGTTTATTTTTGGGTGCAATGTCCAGACATTGAAGGAAGTAGCGAGAGCGTAACACAATTTTCAAACTGGAAAATGTAGGCTACATTATTCATAATGCTGAGGAAAGAGTAAAATAACACAAGCGGTCATATTTACAGTGCCTTGCGAAAGTATTCGGCCCCCTTGAACTTTGCGACCTTTTGCCACATTTCAGGCTTCAAACATAAATATATAAAACTGTATTTTTTTGTTAAGAATCAACAACAAGTGGGACACAATCATGAAGTGCAACGACATTTATTGGATATTTCAAACTTTTTTAACAAATCAAAAACGGAAAAATTGGGCGTGCAAAATTATTCAGCCCCCTTAAGTTAATACTTTGTAGCGCCACCTTTTGCTGTGATTACAGCTGTAAGTCGCTTGGGGTATGTCTCTATCAGTTTTGCACATCGAGAGACTGACATTTTTTCCCATTCCTCCTTGCAAAACAGCTCGAGCTCAGTGAGGTTGGATGGAGAGCATTTGTGAACAGCAGTTTTCAGTTCTTTCCACAGATTCTCGATTGGATTCAGGTCTGGACTTTGACTTGGCCATTCTAACACCTGGATATGTTTATTTTTGAACCATTCCATTGTAGATTTTGCTTTATGTTTTGGATCATTGTCTTGTTGGAAGACAAATCTCCGTCCCAGTCTCAGGTCTTTTGCAGACTCCATCAGGTTTTCTTCCAGAATGGTCCTGTATTTGGCTCCATCCATCTTCCCATCAATTTTAACCATCTTCCCTGTCCCTGCTGAAGAAAAGCAGGCCCAAACCATGATGCTGCCACCACCATGTTTGACAGTGGGGATGGTGTGTTCAGCTGTGTTGTTTTTACGCCAAACATAACGTTTTGCATTGTTGCCAAAAAGTTCAATTTTGGTTTCATCTGACCAGAGCACCTTCTTCCACATGTTTGGTGTGTCTCCCAGGTGGCTTGTGGCTAACTTTAAATTACACTTTTTATGGATATCTTTAAGAAATGGCTTTCTTCTTGCCACTCTTCCATAAAGGCCAGATTTGTGCAATATACGACTGATTGTTGTCCTATGGACAGAGTCTCCCACCTCAGCTGTAGATCTCTGCAGTTCATCCAGAGTGATCATGGGCCTCTTGGCTGCATCTCTGATCAGTCTTCTCCTTGTATGAGCTGAAAGTTTAGAGGGACGGCCAGGTCTTGGTAGATTTGCAGTGGTCTGATACTCCTTCCATTTCAATATTATCGCTTGCACAGTGCTCCTTGGGATGTTTAAAGCTTGGGAAATCTTTTTGTATCCAAATCCGGCTTTAAACTTCTTCACAACAGTATCTCGGACCTGCCTGGTGTGTTCCTTGTTCTTCATGATGCTCTCTGCGCTTTTAACGGACCTCTGAGACTATCACAGTGCAGGTGCATTTATACGGAGACTTGATTACACACAGGTGGATTGTATTTATCATCATTAGTCATTTAGGTCAACATTGGATCATTCAGAGATCCTCACTGAACTTCTGGAGAGAGTTTGCTGCACTGAAAGTAAAGGGGCTGAATAATTTTGCACGCCCAATTTTTCAGTTTTTGATTTGTTAAAAAAGTTTGAAATATCCAATAAATGTCGTTCCACTTCATGATTGTGTCCCACTTGTTGTTGATTCTTCACAAAAAAATACAGTTTTATATATTTATGTTTGAAGCCTGAAATGTGGCAAAAGGTCGCAAAGTTCAAGGGGGCCGAATACTTTCGCAAGGCACTGTAACTAGCTCTAGGCTGACAGAAACCATAATAGGAAATAGGTAATAGTAATGACTATTTACAATTCCTCATATAATGAGTGACCTCACCAGTGATGGAAATAATTGAGTAAAACACAAAAATCGAAAGTAATTCGACAATGGGTAGTTTGTGCGTGCCGCCATGTTTGTTTTTTCGCGTCAACCAAAGATAAGAGGTTACAAGAGGAGTTGGGTCTGTTTGCAGTATGCAGGTTGAAGGGGGTGTCATCGTCTACCATCATTCGCTTCTGGAAGTTTACACGAAAGATGCGTGAACCATCAATTCACCTAGTTTTGTAATAACAACGTTGGTCTGACAGACGTTCACGTGACAACCAGAATGTATAGTGTGATGCCAACAAACATGGCGCCACACATGGCTGGGCATTAGCTTAGCATAAACTCATCATAATCAGTACAACCTTTAAAAACATTTTGGAATGCCTGATTCGTCATCAGTTCTTGAAAACATGTGAATGAAACAGCACAAGTAATTTTTCCAACAATTGTTTACAGACAGATTATTTCACTTAATCACAATACCAGTGGGTCTGAAGTTGCCATACACTAAGTTGACTGTCTTTAAACAGCTTGGAAAATTCCAGAAAATTATGTCATGGCTTTAAAAAATTCTGATAGGCTAATTGACATCATTTGAGTCAATTGGAGGTGTACCTGTGGATGTATTTCAAGGCCTACCTTCAAACTCAGTGCCTCTTTGCTAGACATCATGGCAAAATCAAAAGAAATCAGCCAAGACATCAGAAAACAAATTGTAGACCTCAACAAGTCTGGTTCATCCTTGGGAGCAATTTCCAAACGGCTGAAGGTACCACGTTCGTCTGTACAAACAATAGTATGCAAGTATAAACACCACGGGACCATGCAGCCAACATGCCGCTCAGGAAGGAGGCGCATTCTGTTTCCTAGAAATGAACGTACTTTGGTGCGAAAATGTGAAAATCAATCCCAGAACAACAGCAAAAGGAGCTTGTGAAGATGCTGGAGGAAACAGGTAGAGAAGTATCTATATCCACAGTAAAACAAGTCCTATATTGACATAACCTGAAAGGCCACTCGGCAAGGAAAAACCCACTGCTCCAAAACCGCCATAAAAAAATCCAGACTACGGTTTGCAACTGTACATGGGGACAAAGATCATACTTTGGAGAAATGTCCTCTGGTCTGATTAAACAAAAATATAACTCTTTGGCTATATGTTTGGAGGAAAAAGGGGGAGGCCTGCAAGCCGAAGAACACCATCCCAACCGTGACACACGGCAGCATGGCAGCATCATGTTGTGGGGGTGATTTGCTGTAGAAGGGACTGGTGCACTTCCCAAAATAGATAGCATTGTGAGGAAGGGAAATTATATGGATATATTGAAGCAACATCTCAAGACATCAAGTCAGGAAGTTAAAGCTTGGTCGCAAATGGGTCTTCCAAATAGACAATGACCCCAAGCATACTTCCAAAGTTGTGGCAAAATGGCTTAAGGACAACAAAGTCAAGGTATTGGAGTGGCCATCACAAAGCCCTGACCTCAATCCCATAGAAAACGTGTGGGCAGAACTGAAAAAGCGTGTGCGAGCAAGGAGGCTTACAAACCTGACCCAGTTACACCAGCTCTGTCAGGAGGAATGGGACAAAATTTACCCAACTTATTGTGGGAAACTTGTGGAAGGCTACACAAAATGTTTGACCCAAGTTAAACTATTTAAAGACAATTCTACATTTAAACAATTTAAAGGCAAATACTAATTGAGTGTATGTAAACTTCTGACCCACAGGGAATGTGATGAAAGAAATAAAAATCTGAAATAAATAATTCTCTCTACTATTATTCTGACATTTCACATTCTTAAAATAAAGTGGTGAGCCAGAATTTTACTAGGATTAAGTGTCAGGAGTTGTGAAAAACTGAGTTTAAATGTATTTGGCTAAGGTGTATGTAAACTTCCAACTTCAACTGTACATAAATACATACATACATACATACATACATACATACGGTGTGCTACAGTAAAAACAACACGATATACAGAAACGTTAAATGATAACGTAATAAGCCACTTACTTTGATTGGAACGCACACGTCCAATGTTATTATTAGTAGTGAAGGCAATGCGGGAGCCACCCGGAAAATCTGCCAGGGAGGAAAAATGTTGTGCTTGTCCTGCTCAGTAATGTCTCAAACGTAAACGATCTGTAACAGGGAAATTGGCTACTTCTATGTAAATTAATGAGGCGGTGGAAAACACCTCAATTCAATCTGCTGTTAGAAAATACAATTTAGAAATTGACAAGTTGAAACACAGCCTATAGATAATTAGCAGGCATGCCTTGGTTTGAGGGCAGCGTGGGTTAACTGTCCTGCTGCGTGACAATCACATTTGGGAACAGTGAATGCATTCTGACATCACACGCATAAAACAAAAACTCACGCTGGGGTAACAGAGAGATTTGGTTAAAGGCTAAAGTAACTCACAACATACAGTATTGTGAGGCTGTCTCTGACCAAAAAAACTTTGTCGACCGAGAGCCGTCTGCTCTTTCAACCAATCGATTGGTCAACATTTTTAAAAATGTACATACATACATATAATTAGACACACAAATAACTAGAGGGCGAACGACCACAATTGACTTGATTGTACAGGGCCGGGATCATTTATTTAAAAAATACAGCCAGTGACAGTCTGACTAGCACCCGTTGTTTCTCTCTCCTCCCTGCTGCTGTGACCACCACAAAACATCAACAGTGTTTATTGCCCTGTCCGTGTTGTTGAAGCTGCAATAAGTTGACTCAAGTTAGCCAAAAAGCACCTGGATGATATTCAAGACTCTTGGAATAATGTTCTATTGACAGATGAGTGAAAAGTATAACTTTTTGGATGACATGGGTCCCGTTATGCCTGGCAAAAACCAAACACTGCATTCCACAGAAAGAACCTTATCAGAGAATTCTGTATCAGAGAATTCTACAGGGGAATGTCAGGCCAGCCATCTGTGAGCTAAAGCACAGCTGGGTCATGCAGCAAGACAATGATCATAAACACACAATCAAGTCTACATAAATATGGTTAAAAGGCAACAATTTGAAGTTTTGGAATGGCCAAGTCAAAGTCCAGGGCTAATCCCAATTGTGCTCCCAACTTTGTGAAAATGTCCCTGTGCACAAAGCGAGGTTCATACAGAAAGGCTTTGTCAAGATCGTTGTGGAAGAACTTGACTGACCTGCACAGAGACCTGACCTCAACCCCATCGAACACCTTTGGGATGAACTGGAACACTGACTGCGAGCCAGGCCTAATTGCCCAACATCAGTGCCCAACCTCAGTAATGCTCATGGCTGGATGGAAGCAAATCCCTGCAGCAATGTTACAACATCTGCCCAGAAGAGTGTAGGCTGTTATAGCAGCAAAGGGGTGACCAACTCCATATTAATGCCCATGATTTTGGAATGAGATGTTTGACGAGCAGGTGTCCACAGACTTTTGGTCATGTAGTGAATGCTACGAATTAAAATGCGTATTATATGTTATGAATTTGCGAAATGCACAATATGTTACGAATTTGCAAAACATATGATATGTTACCAATTCTAGCTATGTGGCTAACGTTAGCTAGCTTGCTAACGTTAGCCAGGTTAGGGGTTAAGGTTAATTTTAGGAGTTAGGTTAACTTTTTAAGGCTAGGGGGCAGTATTCGGAAGTTTGGATGACTGAGGTGCCCAAAGTAAACTGCCTGTTACTCAGGCCCAGAAGCTAGGATATGCATATTCATGGTAGTATTGGATAGAATACACTAAAGTTTCTAAAACTGTTAAAATAATGTCTGTGAGTATAACAGTATAGCAGGCAAAACCCCAATGACAATCCTTCCAGGAATTATTTTTTTGAGATCATTGGACTTTCCAATGCTTTTCTATGTGAAAGCCTAATTATTAGGACCCAGATTGCAGTTCCTATGGCTTCCACTAGGTGTTAACGGTCTTTAGAAATTGTTCGATGTTTTATTTATTTTTTATTAAGAAGTATTCGTATTTTTTCTAAGTGTCACTCAGAAGGACTCTAGTCTTTTGGTGCGCGTGAATGAGTGCGCGCTCCTCGTTGTTTTTCTCCGGTATTGAAAACAGTTTATTCCGTCTGAAATTGTATCGATTATTTACATATTAGGGTACATGAGGTTGGATTACAAACGTTGTTTGAAATGTTTGGACCAAGTTTACAGGTAACTTTTTGCATTCATTATAGGCATGTTGGGCGAGTTGGAACAGGTGTATTTCTGAATCAAACGCGCCAAATAAAACTAACATTTTTGGGATATAAAGGACTTTATCGAACAAAACGACCATTCATTGTGTAACTGGGACCTTGGGATTGCAAACAGATGAAGATCTTCAAAGGTAAGTTGCTAATAAGCTAAAATGCTAAAGTTGTCCATGATGAGATTCAAACTCTCAACCTTTGGGCTGCTAGACGTTGGCGTTATATGCCCATCCATTCACCCTACTTTTGTCTTATGTAACCATACCAAACATAAAATATCATATTAATTTGAGTATCCCGAATTTGTGTGTAAATGTAATTGCCGAATAAATGTCATTGTGATTCTGATCTCTCAAAGTAACTAATTCACAGCATAAAGTATTGGCTGCACTTGAACTCTTTTGGGATAGGGGGCAGCATTTTCACTTTTGGATGAATAGCGTGCCCAGCGTGAACTGCCTCCTGCTCTGTCCCAGATGCTAATATATGCATATTATTATTAGTATTGGATAGAAAACACTCTGAAGTTTCTAAAACTGTTTGAATGATGTCTGAGTATAACATAACTCATATGGCAGGCGAAAATCTGCGAAAAATCCAACCAGGAAGTGGGATATCTGAAGTTAGTAGTTTTTCAAAGCTTGACCTACCGAATACACAGTGGGATATGGATAAAGTTGCACTTCCTACGGCTTCCACTAGATGTCAACCGTCTTTAGAAACTTGAATGAGGGTTCTACTATAAAGGAGGGGCTAATGAGACCTGTTTGAGTCAGTGGTCTGGCAGAGTGTCTCCGGCTCGTGACGCGCGCTCCCGACAGAGTTACCTCTCGTTCCAGTGCTTTTCTTTAGACATAGGAATTCTCCGGTAGGAAGCTAATTGATGTTTTATGTTAAAAACATCCGAAAGATTGATTCCATACATTGTTTGACTTGTTTCTACAACCTGTAATGGAACTTTTCGAGTTTTTGTCTGGACGAAGTGCGCCTCATGAAGTGCGCCTCATGAAGATGGATTACTGGGCTGAACACGCTAACAACAAGTGGCTATTTGGACATAAATTATGGACTTTATGGAACAAATCAGTCATTTATTGTCAAACTGGGATTCCTGGGAGTGCCTTCTGATGAAGATCATCAATGGTAAGTGAATATTTGTGGTGTTATTTCTAACTTCTGTTGACTCCAAAATGGCGGATATTTCTCTGGCTGGATTGGGCTCTGGGCGCCGTTCTCAGATTATGCTTTTTCCGTAACGTTTTTAAAAAATCTGACACAGCGGTTGCATTAAATAGTTTAATCACATCAATACAGACATATTTAGCAGATGTTATTGCTGGTGTAGAGAAATGCTTGTGTTCCTAGCTCCAACAGTGCAGTAATACAGTGCCTTGCGAAAGTATTCGGCCCCCTTGAACTTTGCGACCTTTTGCCACATTTCAGGCTTCAAACATAAAGATAAAAAACTGTATTTTTTTGTGAAGAATCAACAACAAGTGGGACACAATCATGAAGTGGAACGACATTTATTGGATATTTCAAACTTTTTTAACAAATCAAAAACTGAAAAATTGGGCGTGCAAAATTATTCAGCCCCTTTACTTTAAGTGCAGCAAACTCTCCAGAAGTTCAGTGAGGATCTCTGAATGATCCAATGTTGACCTAAATGACTAATGAGGATAAATACAATCCACCTGTGTGTAATCAAGTCTCAGTATAAATGCACCTGCACTGTGATAGTCTCAGAGGTCCGTTAAAAGCGCAGAGAGCATCATGAAGAACAAGGAACACACCAGGCAGGTCCAAGATACTGTTGTGAAGAAGTTTAAAGCCGGATTTGGATACAAAAAGATTTCCCAAGCTTTAAACATCCCAAGGAGCACTATGCAAGCGATAATATTGAAATGGAAGGAGTATCAGACCACTGCAAATCTACCAAGACCTGGCCGTCCCTCTAAACTTTCAGCTCATACAAGGAGAAGACTGATCAGAGATGCAGCCAAGAGGCCCATGATCACTCTGGATGAACTGCAGAGATCTACAGCTGAGGTGGGAGACTCTGTCCATAGGACAACAATCAGTCGTATATTGCACAAATCTGGCCTTTATGGAAGAGTGGCAAGAAGAAAGCCATTTCTTAAAGATATCCATAAAACGTGTCGTTTAAAGTTTGCCACAAGCCACCTGGGAGACACACCAAACATGTGGAAGAAGGTGCTCTGGTCAGATGAAACCAAAATTGAACTTTTTGGCAACAATGCAAAACGTTATGTTTGGCGTAAAAGCAACACAGCTGAACACACCATCCCCACTGTCAAACATGGTGGTGGCAGCATCATGGTTTGGGCCTGCTTTTCTTCAGCAGGGACAGGAAAGATGGTTAAAATTGATGGGAAGATGGATGGAGCCAAATACAGGACCATTCTGGAAGAATACCTGATGGAGTCTGCAAAAGACCTGAGACTCGGACAGAGATTTGTCTTCCAACAAGACAATGATCCAAAACATAAAGCAAAATCTACAATGGAATGGTTCAAAAATAAACATATCCAGGTGTTAGAATGGCCAAGTCAAAGTCCAGACCTGAATCCAATCGAGAATCTGTGGAAAGAACTGAAAACTGCTGTTCACAAATGCTCTCCATCCAACCTCAATGAGCTCGAGCTGTTTTGCAAGGAGGAATGGGAAAAAATGTCAGTCTCTCGATGTGCAAAACTGATAGAGACATACCGCAAGTGACTTACAGCTGTAATCGCAGCAAAAGGTGGCGCTACAAAGTATTAACTTAAGGGGGCTGAATACTTTCGCAAGGCACTGTATCTAACACAACAATACACACAAATCTAAAAGTAAAACAATGGAATTAAGAAATATATCAATATTAGGATGACTAATGTCGGAGTGGCATTGACTAAAATACAGTAGAATATAATACAGTATATACATATGAAATTAGTCAAGGAGTATGTAAACATTATTCAAGTGATGGGATAAGTATTAAAAGGCTCACCCGAGTTTGAGCTGTGAATGACAATTGGGTGCTGTCCCTTTAAGATCTCCCACTTGTACTGGGGGTTATGCATATTTGCATACCGTTTCTGTACCATACCGGGGTATATAGTATTACCGGAAGTGCACAAGATGGACGCCATTACCACAAAATAAAGAAAATGTAATATTATCTATTTATTTAGCACAAAACAATTTAGGCAACAAGGACTGTTGGTATGTCTAAACACCCCAGTCGGTATACAGCCATGCCTAGCTTGTACCCATGAAACCGATCTAGAAACAAATCTCGAAAGGCCCTCCCGCCAGCAGAGGCTTTCATTGAACTCCATTTCACCCAATTCCGGTCTTTGGAGAATTCTGGTCCTTTGAGCCGGATGGCCAGGTTGGCCTACACTATGAGATGTGTGTTCTTTGTTCTGGATCCGGTACACTTAAGCTGTCCTTCCTCAATTGATGCAAGACAGCTTGGCTGGCACACTGAGTATCTTTATACCACTTCTACTAGGCCCAATCCCCCTCCCCATGATTTCATTAGAGCATCCTATTCAAAAGAAGTCCACAACCTGGTTTAGAGAGTAGCCTTGCTATTTCCTCTTCAATGGCTTGTGTGTATCTTTTTTAGAGTGTACAACTTTCTGTCTATGTGTTTTGGCCTTTTTGCAAACATTCATTTCATATTGCAGGGTTCATTTTTATTCTCACAATGGAGTGGCTTCTCCAACCGGCGGGCAAAGTACAATGGCAGAGCAGAGTTCCACAAATGCAATCTGTGAAGACCTTGTAAACAAGGCCTTTTCTTTCATACAGCTGCACATTTATGAGAACGCCGCTCAACGGGCAGATATGAGCTTGATTATTTCCTCCACACAGATTTCTAACTTTTCTATTGAATCGATAAGTAGATGGAATTTAACCAATACTATGCTGGCCTAAATACTCGGCCTTGGCCATATCAGTATGAATACCGTAATAGAGTATTCTATCCGTCAGCGGATAACACATCTCAACACCTGACCCAACTGTCATGACGTTGCCCTCTTTGGGTACAGCAAGCCCCATCCCCCCTCTCCCTGCCTCCCCCTTGCCTCCTTCAACTAGGCTGCTGTGGTCAGAGAGAGGTCGTAAATTCCTGAGGAGAAGACCCTGCCTCATGGCCACACAGTATAGAGAGAGAGTTAAGTTTCATAGAGAACAAAGGAATTTCTTCCACCTCACAGAACTTGAGGTCCGAACAAATTTCATGTTCCGGAGAAGGTATAAAAGATCGGTGAAGAATCCAGCTACGAACTGGTCCGTTTGTTACAACTTGGGGAAGCTCATGGGAGACGGTGTGGGCACATTACCATAACGCTATTTATATAATAGCCTCATATCTGAGGTTTACATCTAATTGTTGTATAAGATGAATGAGTGAGTATGATACTGCTTGTAAAATTGTGTAATGTGATTTTGGACTGTTTAATGAAGGAAACTCCAATTCCCTTTTGAGTTGAACTAAATAAGAGGACCGCCCAGGAGCCCAGTTAGGGTCAGGCATCCTGGGACAGCCCCTTTTCTGAAATTCCGAATAAAACCCAACTTTGAGAAATTCTCAAGTAGACCATGTTTTCCTCCATTACGAGGGGACAAAGGTTGTAGACCATTGCTGAATCTTTTAACCATACCACGTGGTTAAACTCTTAGACTATCGATACCGACAGAATAAGAGCAAGTCTTTGATATTAATTACTAGTCTGCAGCTAGGAATTCGGTATAATTGAACTCGAAGAATGACAATCGCCGAAACATCCATTCTACAACATGAATGAATGTCGCTCTGAACTATCCCCTCTAACCACGAGAGAGAGAGAGAGACAATTCTACAAAAGAAACAACTTTTCAACAGCGATCAAGATGACACACTGAGCGTAAATATATATATTGATTGCAATTGTTCCCAAATGAGTGAGTGTTCATGTGCAAAGGATTAGCATTCCAATTGTTATAATTATCAACTCTGTAGTGACTTCTCAGCTGACCCCCACTCCCCGTTTTGTCCACCAAGCCGCGATGCCGGTTTAGCCCACTAGGGCACATTCCCTTATCATTTCTTGTAACCATATTGACTTTGTTTGTTTGTTTGTTAGTTAGTTTGTTTATGCATTTCTGTGAATTACTTAGTTAGTAATAAATAAATGATTTAAGACAATTGATGTATGGATGACTCATAGTGAAGACTGGGTTTGTGCAGATAACCAACAATTTACAACGTTTGGAATGAGACTAACGTGAGGTAAAGTAAATAATTCATTAATCAGAAGACTATGGATCATATATGAAAATATCTGAAAAGTTATTTAGGAAATTATAACTTTGTAATCTGAATATTTTCCTCGGTGACCCGACTTCCTAGTTAATTACAGTTACATGATTAATCAGTTTGATCGCGTAATACTAATTACAGAGAATCTTTGATAAAAACGAAGTCTTCAATTTAATGATAGTAAAGACACAACCTTCATTGTACGTCCTGACATAGACAAGTCTGGTCATCAAGGGTTCCCGCAGGAGACAGTGGGAGTAGAGCTGGTCAAAAGTTTTTTTATTTTTTATTACAATTTTGTGACCCAGTATAACCATTCAATCTTGTCCCACTCCACTTGTTATATAACTGCCCAGACTGGAAATATCTCAGGGCTGATGGGAATTGAAGTCCTGAGCTAGTTTAAATCTATTATTTCATGCCTCCCCAATCTGGACCTAATTTAAAAGCAGCCTGTAAAGCTGCTTCCATGTTTCGCTTCATGACCACAGCTGTCGGAGTGAAACCACCCTCAAAATGTGACCCAACTGTTGGGAGTCACACACACACACACACATGTATCAACGCACACCAGAGAAATCCACAGCATTAGAAAGTGGTTATTGGACTGTGTGAGGGAGAGGGCACCCTTCTCCCTCTCTCATCAATGTTTATTTCAATTGATGGACACAGCTGTTAGAGTGAAACAACCCTCAAAATATGACTATATTCTGGGACACACACACCAGAGAAATCCACAGCCTTAAATATGATTATTGGACTGTTGGAGTGAGAGAACACACTTCTCCCTCATCAATATTTGAGGAGGATCGCCTCACCAATGGCGTGTGACAGTTACTGAATAGGCAGGAACTGCAGAGAGAGTACAAGACTCCAAAAAGCTGTCTTTAGGGGGAGAGAGAGAGCGACAAGACAGACAGCTGTTAAGAGTGAGATTAAAAACATTAAATTACCAAAACATAGAGGTAATCAATTTGTACAACTGAAGCTCAACACAGGAGGAAGATTGGTCTTTTAACTCACACTCTGTCAATCTTAAATCGTGCCAGCTAGCTAAATTCAAATTTGTCAGCTAGCTTACTGGCTAGCTCCAATTGTTTACTGGTTGGAGCTAGAAGCAGCAGCAACAGACTTTCCCGCCCCTTTTTTAATTTTCATCAGAAATCAAAATCAGAGAAGGGAAGAATCCATTTTAAACATGGTAGAATTCTACAAACTTTGTTTGTAGACTGCTCACACAACAGGACTGTTACAAACCTGTTATTTTACACAGACCATGCTATTGCCTGGCATACCGCTGTAACCAGGCATTTCAGCTACTCAACAAAGAAAGGCATCTGCAAGGGAAGGCAAATACATATTTGAGGACAGAGAAATGGACCAGGAAAACAGGTTTCTGGCGGTAAACGTGTACCAGAACAATGTATACTGGCAATACTTGCAGCATCAAAATAAGAAAGAAAATAACATAATTCTTTAACCAGGGGTGGGGCCTTCGCCAGGGTTGCAATCTGAGCCCTGCACTCTTCAATATTTACATCAATGAATTGGCCACTATTCTAGAAAAATACTCAGCTAAAATCCTCCACAATTCAGAGGTTAAACACCTGCTCTTCGCAGATGACATGTGCCTGCTGTCACACAGAGCACATGGCCTTCAGCAGAGCCTGGACCTGCTAGAGCAGTACTGCCAGACCTGGGCCCTGGCAGTAAACCCCCAAAAGAAAAAACTAATGATTTTCCAGAGAAGATCCAGATCTCAGGGAATTAGACCAAAGTTATAAATTGGTACAAAATATATAGAGTACTACACACTACAATTACTTAGGTTTAAAAATGAGCTCAACTAGACACCTTAAATGAAGCAGTGAATGTACAGAGAGGAAGCACGCAGGGCATTCTACGCCATTAATAAACCAATTCTAATTGAAATACCTATTAACATTTGGCTAAAACAAATTGAATGTGTCATTGAACCAATAGCACTTTATAGCAGTGAGGAGTGGGGTCCGCTTGCAAAGCAAGATTTCACCCAATGGGACAAACACCCAATTGAAACCATGCATGGAGAGTTCTGTAAGATTCTCCTACATGTCCAGAGGAAAACTACAACCAATGTATGCAGGGCAGAATTAGGCCAATATCCACTAATAATAAAAATTTAAAAAAAGAGCTATTAAGTTTTGGAAACATCTAAAATACAGTGACCCCCTCTCATATCATTACCAAGCCCTGTAATGCCAAGAGCTGATCAAAGAAAGGAGTCCCCTCATCCAGGTGGTCCTGGGGCTGAGTTCACAAACCTGTTATACTAACACACTGAAGCCTCAGGAGCAGAACATCCAATCAATCAGAATAAAACAAATTACATCACAGTCAAAACAAAACTACATTACTTATTGGGAAACACAAGCAAGCTATTTGACCTTAGCTACTGATCAAAAGCTTGACAAAGTACAGGCTCAGTGAGCACAGCCTTGCCATTGAGAAGGGTCGACACAGGAAAACTTGTCTCCCTATAGAGGAAAGGCTGTGCAACCACTGCACCACAGCAGAACCTGAGACAGAGCTGCATTTCCTGACAAAATGTCAAAAATATAAAACAATGAACCCTTATTCAACGTTCCAAAGACCTCTCTGATGAGAATAGGCTACCCGTCCTGTTGGGGGAGGACGCAGAGAGCCGTTGGTTGGCAGCGCACTACATTGCTGCCTGCCATGAGATGAGGGACAGTGTCTGACAGACCAACCAACCTGCAACATGTCCTCTACGCTTATTGTTATTGTTCAATGTATGGTTAGTTTGACCCTTGATTATTGTTGTTAATGTTGTCACGTTGACAAGATTGATTATTATTATTTTAATTATGTTAAAATTGTAAATCTCCAAAGTAAGCTTTGGCAATATGTACATTGTTACGGCATGCAAATAAAGCAAATTGAATTAAGAGACACAGAGAGAGAGAGTCCAATTTAAGGATTGATGTCTGGTGGAGTGATCGCATTAACATTCAGACGACCTCTTCCGGTCGTTCCCCACGCACGACACAAAGTGACAACTTAATGAGCAATGTAACCTCGAGACTCACCGAACCTCTGTTTTGGTGAAGGAGTGGTTCTGTTTTAGTCCATTGAGGCAAAATGAACTGCACAAGACCCATTAAAAGTTTTACATAGCAGCATCGGCCCTGTCAACATCATTGACTCATCGGGGCCTTAGTGAGAGGCATTGGGGTGTCTCTCACTATACTGACCGCTATGAACACTACACACGATGCTGACCCAGGCCATGACCGTGCCACAATGGCTAAGATAGTGTGATGTGCGACACAGAGAGCCACTCACCATCAGTCAGAAAATGTTCTCACCCGGCCATCCTGGCTCTGGGCTGCTGTCTCACTGGGCTAAAAAACAGGTGGGTCATGAGGACAGACCAGACCAGGACTGGCTTATTGAGAGACCAGCCTAGCCTCGTCCAGCGCACTGCGTTAAGACAACTATCCACAGTGTTTGAACCAAACATTCAATATCATTCTCAAACAGAAATTAATCAAACGCAAACTGAGGTTGCAGAATTTTGTATGGGCCTTGCTATGTCCTAGCCACCACTAAAGGTCTACCACAGTAATGGAGATGAGAGATCAGCCTTTTAGTGCCTTGGTGTGCGTTGTGGCAGTGTGTGTCAGAGGCGGAGGCTAGGAGAGGGAGAGAGTGAGCTGAAGGGTAATGACATTGTCAAGCAGTATCAGTAAAGTGGAAGGAAAAGGTCAGGCCCATCACGAGCCTGATTAAATGGGCGCTACGCTCACGCACTGAGTAAATCCTGCTTGTGTCAGAGCACTGACTACAGGCGTATGCTTTCGAGGCCACACGGAGGAGGCAGCGGGGTTGCTTTGCAGATACACTGGAGACACTTATCGCCACGCTTATTCACAGGGAGAGAACACTATTCGTCACCTTTCACCTATGTGTCACCATAAAGCTTATAATGGGAGGTTGTTTTTGCCTTACAGCCATTACAGCATAGGCTAACTCTCCTATCCTTCTCATAAGAGTACAAAGGGGCAATACATTGAAATAGGGAACGATGAGCTAAGCGTATGCATTATTTCAGAGTGCATTACAGAGTGTGTTTTGTGCAGTGGTGGGATCCATTGTACGCTGTAGGTTTTAGTATGGCTTTCCATTCCATCCATCCATCAATCAATCACACAGTTCATTCCAGGTCCCTAATGCACAGTAAACATGACCTATTTAGTATCGACACAATAGGCTGACTGAGCCTCCGCTTAGCCTAATGACTAAAACAAAGACACCTAGAGGCTGCCACCTCTACCGGCTAATCAAGAGCCCATTCGGAACATTAGGCCAAGAGAGACCCAGAGAGCTTTGATGTGAGAATCAGTGCAGGGATTAAAAGAGCTGGCTTCTGGCAGTCTCTCTGTGAGGATCTGGGAGGAATGTCGGGGGGGGAAAGAGAGAACGAGAGAAAGAGATATGCAGAGGAGTAAGGGAGGTTCTGGGTCATCAGCACGCTGCCAAGGAGGGAAATAGTTAGGGGCTTGGGGCCAGGTTTCTGACCTTGGATGGATTAAACACAACTACATTTGCTGCTTCTGTACTTGGTATCCTCTACCAGATATGGTCTGTTGTATTTTACAAAACCACAAGAGCAGGTGGATAATACAGGTGCATTGCAGAGGAAACACACAAGAGCATATTTTCAGTGTATATTCCTCTGAAAACTTTCCAAGCACTGCCAATGCCATCCAACTCGGTGGCTTTATTTATAAGAGAGACACAAAGTCCAAGAAACTAGATAGTGTGAAACAATACGGAGAACAAAGAGGTGTCTGACCAGACACACTGGAGTTACTCCTCTCCCACGCACTGGAGTTAGCCCTCTCCCACGCACTGGAGTTAGCCCTCTCCCACGCACTGGAGTTAGCCCTCTCCCACGCACTGGAGTTAGCCCTCTCCCACGCACTGGAGTTAGCCCTCTCCCACGCACTAGAGTTAGCCCTCTCCCACGCACTAGAGTTAGCCCTCTCCCACGCACTAGAGATAGTTCTGTTCGTGTGTGTGTGTGTGTGTGTGTGTGTGTGTGTGTGTGTGTGTGTGTGTGTGTGTGTGTGTGTGTGTGTGTGTGTGCGCGTGTGAGAGAGAGCGAGAGAGAGAGAGCAAAAGACAGTGAGCGAAAGAGGAAGTGAGGATAAGGGGATGGGCGGTGGGGATCTGAGCTGTGAGAAGCATGAATGAGGGCGATGGTGACTCCCCTACATGCCTATCACAGCCTGCAGGGCTATAGCCTTCACCAGCCATCACACCCATCTTGGACCAACACTGCCACCCTGTGGCCTGTCTGCACACAACATTTTATGTACAGCAACCTACTATAATAGGAGTCTCCCACAAGCAACGTGGGCTATATGGAAACAAAACCTTCTGGGGACAAGACTAGAAGAGCCAAATCAATAGCTGTCGCCGACAGGCATTTATGGTGATCATGCGAAGTCATTATCAACATATGAATTGGCTATTAAAGCATACAAACTACCTGGACTTTTGTTGCTGTATGTCCCAATAAAACCATGTGACTAGAACATCACAGCCGTGTGCACTGAAACACAGCATCGATACAATTCAGTCTACTGAAGCTAAATCTGGCCTAGACATGGCCCGTCTTTGGCAGTTTAGCGGGCTGACGTAGAGCAGCGTCGGTTCTGTGATGAAAAGAGTGCTCAGCGGAGGGACGGCTCAGGGGCTGATGTAGCCTTAGCATAAGGGACCTTACCGCACAGAGAGTGACAGAGCAGGATATGGGACGGACGCCAGCATGGGACACTAGGTCCAGGAGCCGAGCACACTGTCCCTCATCAATCTACATACAATACTCCATAATGACAAACCAAACACTTTTTTTTTTTATGTTTGCAAATGTATTAAAAATACAAAACTGAAATATCACATTTACATAAGTAATCAGACCCTTTACTTAGTACTTTGTTGAAGTACCTTTGGCAGCAATTACAGCCTCGAGTCTTCTTGGGTATGACTCTACAAGCTTGGCACACCTGTATTTTGGGAGTTTGTCCCATTTTTTTCCGCAGATCCCCTTAAACTCTGTCAGGTTAGATGGGGAGCGTCGCTGCACAGCTATTTTCAGGTCTCTAGAGAGATGTTAGATCGGGTTCAAGTCTGGGCTCTGGCTGGGCCACTCATTGACATTCAGAGACTTTGCCTGAAGCCACTCATGCGTGGTCTTGGCTGTGTGCTTAGGGTCTTTGTCCTGTTGGAAGGTGAACCTTCGCCCCAGTCTGAGGTGCTGAGCTCTGGAGCAGGTTGTCATCAAGGATGTCTCTGTACTTTACTCCGTTCATCTTTGCCTCAATCCTGACTAGTCTCCCAGCCCCTGCCGCTGAAAAACATCCCCACAGCATGATGCTGCCACCACCATGCTTCTCCAGATGCGACGCTTGGCATTCAGGCAAAATAATTCAATCTTGGTTTCATCAGACCAGAGAATCTTGTTTCTCATGGTCTGAGAGTCCTTTAGGTGCCTTGTGGAAAACTCCAAGCGGACTGTCATGTGCCTTTTACTGAGGAGTGGCTTTCGACTGGCCACTCTACCATAAAGACCTGATTGGAGGAGTGCTGCAGAGATGGGAGAATCTTCCAGAAGGACAACCATCTCCACAGAGGAACTCTAGAACTCTGTCAGAGTGACCATCGGGTTCTTGGTCACCTTCCTGACCAAGGCCCTTCTCCCCCGATTGCTCAGTTTAGCCGAGCAGTCAGCTCTAGGGAGAGTCTTGGTGTTTCCAAACTTCTTCCATTTAAGAAGGATGGAGGCCACTGTGTTCTTGGGGACCTTCAAAACTGCAGACAATTTTTGGGACCCTTCCCCAGATCTGTAAAAAATGAAAAACCTGTTTTCGTTTTGTCATTATGGGGTATTGTGTGTAGATTGCTGAGAATTTTTTTTTTTTATGAATGTGGTAAAAGGGAAGAGGTCTGAATACTTTCTGAATGCACTGTATATACACCGAGTGTACAAAACATTAAGGACATCTTTCTAATATTGAGTTGCACAGACACAATTCGTCGGGGGAATGGACTCTACAAGGTGTCGAAAGCGTTGCACAAGGATGCTGGCCCATGTTGACTCCAATGCTTCCCACAGTTGTGTCAAGTTGGCTGGATGTTCTTTGGGTAGTGGACTATTCTTGATACACACGGGAAACCGTTGAGCGTGAAAAACCCAGCAGCATTGCAGTTCTTGACACAAACCGGCACTCTTGGCACCTACTACCATACCCTGTTCAAAGGCAATCCATGTCTCAATTGTCTCAAGGCCTAAAAATCCTTCTTTAACCCGTCCCCTCCCTTTCAGCTACATTGTTTGAAGTGGATTTAACAAGTTACATCAATAAGGGATAATAGCGTTTACCTGGTCAATCTGTCACAGAAAGAGCAGGTGTTCCTAATGTTTTGTACACTCATTTGCAAAAGACTACTACTAAGCTACTTTTGCCTTCTTGAAATGCAGAACCTTAACCACTACAAACTGTGCGTTTTGACCTGCCTGGTGACATCTTGTTTGAAAAATTGTTATTTGCTAAGAAGCTATTTTTGTTTCTTTTTGACCATTATATTTGAAAACAATCCCATTAAGGTAATGAATTGTTACCCAGAAATGGAAAAAGGTCTGCATTGGACCTTTTACATTCCACTGGATCCTGGAGGATGTGCTGTCTGGTTTGCTAAGTATAAGGAATTTGATGTGTAGCATTTACTTTCACTTTGTACTCAAGTACGACAATGGAGTATTTTTTGCAAGTACATCTCCAATCCAAAGTTAAATCTAGAATTGGCTTCCTATTTCACAACAAAGCATCCTTCACTCATGCTGCCAAACATACCCTTGTAAAACTGACCATCCTACCAATCCTCGACTTTGGCGATGTCATTTACAAAATAGCCTCCAATACCCTACTCAACAAATTGGATGCAGTCTATCACAGTGCAATCCGTTTTGTCACCAAAGCCCCATATACTACCCACCATTGCGACCTGTACGCTCTCGTTGGCTGGCCCTCGCTTCATACTCGTCGCCAAACCCACTGGCTCCATGTCATCTACAAGACCCCCCTTATCTCAGCTCGCTGGTCACCATTGCATCTCCCACCTGTAGCACACGCTCCAGCAGGTATATCTCTCTAGTCACCCCCAAAACCAATTATTTCTTTGGCCGCCTCTCCTTCCAGTTCTCTGCTGCCAATGACTGGAACGAACTACAAAAATCTCTGAAACTGGAAACATTTATCTCCCTCACTAGCTTTAAGCACCAACTGTCAGAGCAGCTCACAGATTACTGTACCTGTACATAGCCCACCTATAATTTAGCCCAAACAACTACCTCTTTCCCTACTGTATTTTATTTATTTATTTATTTTGCTCCGTTGCACCCCATTATTTTTATTTCTACTTTGCACATTCTCCCATTGCAAATCTACCATTCCAGTGTTTTACTTGCTATATTGTATTTACTTTGCCACCATGGCCTTTTTGCCTTTACCTCCCTTATCTCACCTCATTTGCTCACATCGTATATAGACTTGTTTATACTGTATTATTGACTGTATGTTTGTTTTACTCCATGTGTAACTCCGTCGTTGTATGTGTCGAACTGCTTTGCTTTATCTTGGCCAGGTCGCAATTGTAAATGAGAACTTGTTCTCAACTTGCCTACCTGGTTAAATAAAGGTAAAATAAAAAAATATATATATAAATTGAACATTTTTACTCAAGTAGTATTTTACTAGGTTACTTTCACTTGAGTTTATAATAAAAGGTATCTTTACTTTTACTCAAGTATGACAATTGAGTATTTTTTCCACCTCTGGACTGAATAATATAAATGAAAAACCTAATCAAATACCTCAGCCTGGTTGAAAATGATTCTAGAAGTATTTTGAAGAGCAGTCACTGTATAATGATGACAGTGGGCTCCCTGCTCTGTCTGGAGGAGCGTGGAAGGCTATCAAACAGCTGTGGCTGAATATATCACGCTTCCGGGGCTGGTGCTTTAACTAACACACCGCTCTTTCAGTCCCTAGTGAAGCACCACTGCTCTCTCTGTCCCCTTTTAAAAGAGAGCAGCACAGGAGGCCTTCATTTTTCAAAGCTAATCACAAGCCTCTGAAGAAACCAAGGCAGTCGCCGCCACTGGGTGAGCGCGGCTTGGGGCCCGATCATGTCACAACCACAGACATAATTAAACTTATTTGACTTTAATACCCCCGCAGATATTCATAATAAATTCAATTTTCGTTCAGAAGGCAATTCCCGGAGCTGCAGATATGACAGTTTTAGAGGGCTTGGTTCTCTCTCTGTCTCTCTCCGACTGCCTGTCCGCGTCCCTGGCTCTGTCCGCGTCCCTGGCTCTGTCCGCGTCCCTGGCTCTGTCCGCGTCCCTGGCTCTGTCCGCGTCCCTGGCTCTGTCCACGTCCCTGGCTCTGTCCACGTCCCTGGCTCTGTCCACGTCCCTGTCCGTGTCTCCCCAGATTATCAGTGGTCTTGTATGTCTTCCATTTCCTAATAATTGCTCCCACAGTTGATTTCTTCAAACCAAGCTGCTTACCTATTGCAGATTCAGTCTTCCCAGCCTGGTGCAGGTCTACAATTTTGTTTCTGGTGTCCTTTGACAGCTCTTTGATCTTGGCCATAGTGGAGTTTGGAGTGTGACTGTTTGAGGTTGTGGACAGGTGTCTTAGATACTGATAACAAGTTCAAACAGGTGCCATTAATACAGGTAACGAGTGGAGGATAGAGGAGCCTCTTAAATAAGAAGTTACAGGTCTGTGAGAGCCAGAAATCTTGCTTGTTTGTAGGTGAGCAAATACTTATTTTCCACCATAATTTGCAAATAAATTCATTCAAAATCCTACAATGTGATTTTCTGGATTTGTTTCCCTCATTTTGTCTGTCATAGTTGAAGTGTACCTATGATGAAAATTACAGGCCTCTCATCTTTTTAAGTGGGAGAATTTGCATAATTGGTGGCTGACTAAATACTTTTTTGCCCCACTGTATCTGTAAAAAATCCAATGCCTTCCGTTCCTTTTTAAAATATTTGTTTAGTGCTGTTGGCGGTAGGTGCACTTGATTCAGCAGCCTACTGCCGGGAAGGCACTGTGTTTCCATTTTGAACAATTGCATGTGTCTGAAGGTAGAAATCTGCATACCCAGCAGGCCAGAGAGAAAATCAAGTGCACCTGTAGGCCTACCGCTGGCCAATCAAATAGATCAGATCACTGTGTCGACAGTTTCCTCAAGCCATAGACTGTAAAAAAAGAAGCCTCCAACGCACAGAGAAGTTGATACTGTGAGATTTCAAAACGTTTAAACCCATGACTAGAGAGAGACTCAACAAATAGCTGCTGATTTTATGGAGTAAGTTCATGTTTAAAGTTGTTATTCGGCACTGGTAACACTTTTACAAGCCATAAAATGCATGTTCTCCCCACTTCCACTATAACTAGCACTGCAGCTGCAATGAATGAGTAGAGCAAAGTGTTTCCAGAAGCTTGCCTTATTATTAGCAGCCTGTCTTTTTTTAATATCACTATTTCACTTTCTCTGGTCACAGGGGTAACAGTATGAATTGGTGCATGAGGCAGAAATAATGCAGTGCGACTTGAGTTTCGCCATCAGCTGGACCCTTTTCTCAGCCGAGGGAGGGAGAGCGGAGGGACGATGAGTCGGGTGGCCTGCATCTGATGGTCAGTCTAAGTCCAGTAAAAACTTTAAAAAAGCATACTATGCTCACACAGCTGTGCCTCACAAGTAATACAACAAATGATCTATTATCAGTGTGATCATATACCTATTTTTTAATGGTCTGAAAATAACAACATTGGCAGGGTGATTCAACCATAGCCAATATGCAGTGATTATGTATTGGGCATATAACCTACTGCACAAACCTCATTGCTACTACAGAACTGTTTTTAATTGGTTAATGTTGAAAGCTTATGGGTTTTTTTCTAAATCTGAGCAGTAGATCTCAGCTTTCATTTTGACTCGACTCAGAAAAGGTTGGTGACCGCTAATCTAAATCTGTTTTGCCACATAGTTGCGTACGCCTCGCTTTTGTTGCTAAACAACCAACCCGTCTATGCTATCCTACAGCTGGATTTTTCTGTACTGCACAGAGACAGCGTACTGTAAAAGCCTACGGTGCTGAGTGCAACAGTGGCCGTGCTTACAGTCTCCAGTAGAGGTCACTCAAGTACAACTTTAAACATACCAACAGACATGCATGTACTGTACAACAGTGTGTCTATGGCGCTGATTAGCTGCAGTCAAACTATTGAGATCCCATGAGACGATTATAGGCCAATGTTATTAGATGACGTGGGTCACAACTGTTGGACTCAAAATGATTCGTAAAAACGGTCAAAACTTTACGTCATAATATGTCTATCCTGTCCGAAGGTGCTCTTCCTGGAAAATCCCCAAATGATCAGACTAAATACAACCCAGCCAAAATCACAGTAAGAGCTGTGCTGAATATATAAGGAAATAGGCCAGGGCCCCAGTTTCCCAAAAGCACCTTAAGGCTACTTTATTTGTTAGAACCTTCGTAGAAGCACCGAGCTCTTTCCCAAAACCACCTTTACTAAGGCTGCTCTTGAAAGCGCTCGTTATTTAACGACCCCCTCAGACCACTTGAAGAAGAGATGTCTTTTCCCCCCTTTCTACACAAAATATCGCCACCAAACACAACACCGCTATGTTATCTGTCTTTCTGTGACCGCCGATAACTTCAGAACAAACGTGACAGTGACTACAAATGCAAAGTTGTCCATTTCTTTGTATAACAAGGATATGAAGACGCTTCAAATAAAAACTGAGATGAGTGTACTAAACTATAGGTACATTATAGTCTACATAGAGCTACATATTTGAATGATATTGAAATCAAGTTCATGTTAATTCAATTGAGTTTTATTTAGCTATTTGTACGCTAGCCTACTGTCTGTCATTTTTGACTCAATATATTTCATGATCTGTAACGTGCGCAATGATGTGCCAAATCTTGATTTAGTGCATTATCATAGGGTAAGCATTATAATAAGATGCCTGAATATATGCTGCTATAGGTGATCGTATCTCTCTAGGAGCTGATCCGTCGTCAGTATTGTGGAATCATTCGAATGATAAAGGTAAGATTGAAACCGGAGAACGCTGATCCAAGAGCAGTGCTGTCCTACGATCCCATCAGTATCGACACAGGCCTCAACGATGCATTTCGCGAACGTACTGTTATATCTTCGGCCGTTGTAGGAAAGATGCATCGTTAAACCCTATGTACCATCGCTAACGAGAAACCGGGACCCGAGCTGTGAACTAAGCCACTAAACGGGTATTGAGAGGTTCTGGACTGTAAGTACTTCATTTCCAATAGAGAAGCAAAAGCAAAGGAACAAATACAGGTATTTTGCATGACCTAACTAAAACGAATGACTGGAGATGAGCTGCAATGTGTATTGACTCTCGTCTTATAATAATGCTGCCCCATAATGATTCAGCACTTTTCAGAGAAGTGCTTTGTACAGTAATGACTGCAATATAATCCTTCTGCTTGCCTCTGGTCCTGAGGCTGCATCCTTCTTTCTGGACAGATGATAGGCTTCAGAGAAATCACCCGTGGCAACAGCCAATAGGTGCCCTCGAATTAAACATCATTCCACTGATTCATTTGCTAAAATCCAGGAAGTTGGGTACTTAGATTGGTAATGCACAAGGTTAGTACAATCCGGGATCCTTTAAATTTCAACAGGGTGACGTCAGAGTTGGAAGTCCAAAGGATTCTGGATAACAAGGACTGACAGCAGACCAAGGCACTACCTCCTTCCTTCCTTGATGCAATCTAGGCTGTATCACAACCGGCCGTGATTGGAAGTCCCATAGGGCGGCGCACAATTGGCCCAGCGTTCTCCGTGTTCGGCTGGTGTAGGCTATCATTGTAAATAAGAATTTGTTCTTTACTGACTTGCCTAGTTAAATAAAAGGTTCAATACATTTTTTTATCAATAACCTGACAAGCTGAGATTGGTGAAATCAATAGGCTGCAGACCATGCAATCGCTTACAGGTCAGTGGTTAGTTAGTAAGAAAAGATGCACTTTAAAAGTATTCAAACAGACAACAGAAAAAACAAGTACTGTATGTAGAGGTCTTGCACATGTACAGGAGCAGAATGGTGCATTGAATGGCATAAACCCTGACTGCATACAGTACACTGGTCAGAGAAATACCAGCACCATTGGGGACCTGAAGTCCTGAGTAGTGATATAGGATTGGGGACAGTGATACTGTGGGCAGAGACCCCGTACAGAAATAGCGCCAGGCAGTGAGCTCATTAAGGTCAAAGGCAGCAGGACAACCTCCGACCCTCTAGAATACAAATCACCCAGGATAATCCACATAAGGGAACAAGCTAGGGTGAAAGTTTTCTACTCCAGCAAAGGAGAAAGCAAAACGCTGACTATTAAAAAAGATGTAAGTAAAAGTAGAAGTTCATTGGACAAAGGTTAAATGCATTATGACAGCCAGCGAGGATTAAGCGCAATCGGTAAAACAGAAACACATCCTACTTGTTCTCCAACACACGTGCAGTAGAGACCAAAGAACTACTGACGATCGACGCCTCCCATTCCGATGATGGATTAAAACTTAATCCATCCTGTTGGGAGCTAAATAACTTTAAGGAGAAACTAAAGCAGGCATTGTGGTGAAGCAGAGACCACACAACCAACCATGCTCTGGCATTTTAAGATGGAGGTTGTCACATTGTCATAGTACACAGGTCAAACGAGGACATTTACCTACACTATATGACCAACAGTATGTGGACACCTGCTCGTTGAACATCTCATTCCAAAATCATAGGCATTAATATAGAGCTGGTCCCCCTTTGCTGCTATAACAGCCTCACTCTTCTGGGAAGGCTTTGCACTAGATGTTAAAACATTGCTGCTGGGATTTGCTTCCATTCAGCCACAAGGGCATTAGTGAGGTCAGGCACTGATGTTGGGCGATTAGGCCTGGCTCGCAGTCAGCATTCCAATTCATCCCAAAGGCGTTTGATGGGGTTGAGGTCGAGGCTCTGTGCAGGACAGTCTAGTTCTTCCACAACGATATCAACAAAATATTTCTGTATGGACCTCGCTTTGTGCATAGGGGCATTGTCATGCTGAAACAGGAAAGGGCCTTTCCCAAACTGTTGCCACAAAGTTGGAAGCACAGAATCATCTAGAATGTCATTGTATGCTGTAGCATTAAGATTTCCCTTCACTGGAACTAAGGGGCCTAGTCCTTACCATGAAAAACAGCCCCAGAACAATATTCACCCTCCACCAAACTTTACAGTTGGCACTATGCATTTGGGCAAGTACCGGATTGATGACTCCAGAGAACGTGTTTCAACTGCTCCGCAGTCCAATGGCGGAGAGCTTTACACCACTCCAGCCGACGCTTGGCATTGCACATAGTGATCTTAGGCTTGTGTGCAGCTGCTCGGCCATGGAAACCCATTTCATGAACCTCCCGACAAACAGTTCTTGTGCTGACATTACTTCCAGAGGTAGTTTGGAACTCGGTAGTGAGTGTTGCAACTGAGGACAGACGATTTTTACGAGCTACGCGCTTCAGCACTCCCGTTCTGTGAGTCCCCGGTCAACAGCACTTACAGTTGACCGGGGGCAGCTCTAGCAGGGCAGAAATTTGCCGAATTGACTTGTTGGAAAGGTGGCATCCTATGACGCTGCCACGTTGAAAGTCACTGAGCTCTTCAGTAAGGCCATTCTACTGCCAATGTTTGTCTATGGAGATTGCATGGCGATGTGCTTGCTTTTATACACCTGTCAGCAACGGGTGTGGCTGAAATAGTCGAATACACTCATTTGAAGGGGTGTCCACATACTTTTGTATATATAGTGTATTATATTAAATGGTATTGTATTATATCCAGACCCACCATGCTGTTGAGGTCTGAGTCGTAACTCCCACAGGGGTGTGTGATGTTCCCAAGGGCCTCCAGACCCTCCTCGTCCCACATGTAGGTCCCCCCCGAGCCAGAGTCTGAGGGGGACAGGTCCAGAGATGAGCCAAGGGGGTATTCTGCACCCCCAGACAGGGCCTGGCTAGTACGCCGAGACAACCCCCCTAAAACAGAGAGGTGAAGGAAGAGGTGTTACTCGCCTGCTACCTAATCACTTAGGGAATATTAGTTCATTTGTTTTGGTTAGTATTATGGTATGTCATTTAGGGCCTGTGTCTGAGAAACCGGCCCATAGTCTTTTAAGTCAATTATTTTGATGAATGTGAAATCTTACCAGTGAGTCCCATCCTGGCCCAGTCCACACTGTCAGACAGGAAGCTGTGAAGGCCAGTCATGGAGGTTCCACCGTGCCGTCGGTTGACGTCTGCGTTGTCATCATCCAAGTCAGACTGTGATTGATCAAGCCTTCCGTTCTGGGCCGGGAGCAGCAGAATGCCGTCTCCTCCATTTCCCAGGTTGTCAAAATCGTCCATGTACTCCTCGCTGGTGTCATTGAGCTCCAGGGAGGAGGTGGAGGAGAGTGACATGTCCTCCAGGCCTTCTCCCAGGGGATGGACTACACTGGGGGCCACAGGCTCCTCTAGCAGGCCCTCTGGGGTACTCCCTGGGCTGTCAGTGATGTTGGTCAGGTCTGGGGTGACAGCGGGCATCTCCACCGAGTTCCTCCTCCCCTCGCTTTCCTTTCTGTTGCCATGGACCTTCTGGGAGGTGGGGGCCAGGACAAGGTAAGGCTGCTTGATGAGGGAGGGTCGTGTAAGCCTGTAGCTGAGGGCCGAAGACTTGGTGGTGGAGGAGGTTGAACTAGGTAGTAAGGACTTCCTCAGTGTGATGGTTGGCAAGATGCAGCTAGTTGTTTCCAACCCAGCCCTGCCTGGCACTGGTCTAGGTCCACACTTACTAAGATGTAGGCCTTTTCCTCTCCCCCCACTACTCAGCACAGGGGTTGGTCTGGCCAGGGGAGATGTCTTGACCAGCGGGGACTTGGCTAGAGGCCTGGGCAGCTCCTTGGCCAGCTCCGAGGACCTGTTGAAGGAGTAGGAGCGGATGATGGGTGGCTCGGTGGAGGAGGGGATCCTCTTGACGTGGGTGAGGCTCTGGGACCGCACCATGTTCTCCTCTGTGGCCGTCTCCAGGCTGTCGCTGGACTGGGACAGGCTGCTGGTCAGGTTGCTGTGGGGAGAACCACGGCTTTGGCCCCGCCTGACTGAACCGGTCCCAGACCGCCCACCACCACCCGCCTGGCCTTTGAGACCCGCTTTGCCATTGCCGAGACTCTGTCCAGACAAGGCCTGTTTGGGGACAGCCCCGCGAGACCCAGTTCTGGAGCGTATAGTCCTGGGGCAGGGGGAAGCACACCCCTGTACCTTAACTGTGGCAGGCATGCTAGACAGCTTCTTAATCTCCCGTACCACCATTGGTAAGTGCTGCGGTTGTCGGGGTTGATGCCCAGCTCCAGTTCTGTCCTCCTCCCATGAGTCCCCCCCCCTCTCCACAGGGTATCCCCCTTTCCCCTTCTTCCACTTCAGAGAGGAGGAGGAGGACATCCGGATTGTTCCGTTCTGCCTGGTGGTGGCAATGGGTAACCCTTTGCCCGTGGTGCTGGAGGCAGGGTGGTGGCGGGTCCCATTGGTCAGTGGGGCGGTGGCAGCCACAGCCGTGGGGCGCGAGCCAAACTTGGGCAGCCTGGAGACCATGGTGGGCAAGTTGGGAACCGGATCTTCCATCAGCTGCCTGCTGGATCATGGGTGTGCTGGGCTGGCAGAGCTGTGGAGGGAAAGAGAGAGAGATGGACATTTAGAGAAGGGGAGGAGAAAGAGATACATTGAAGGAGGAGGAGGAGTGGGAGGCCAAGACAGAACAAGGAGGAAAAATAGAGCGAGGAAGGCAGAAAGATTTGAGAACATGTCGTGCTAAAATTTTACCAGCCCAAACCTGTTATTTCTAACACAAAATAAAACGTAGAGGTAGACTTTAAGACTATCAAAATGCAGTAAAATAAATGACAGTCGGTTACTTTCTGTGAATATTCTATTCAAGCTAAGGAGAAACAGACAAACCTTTAGTGCAAAGTAGCTGTAAAAGATCAATAACGTCTGTTCTGGGAAAGCAGTCTTTACTGTGCCCATTAAAGTGCCCTGGTGCTTCAAAAGGCTAGGGTGTGTGCAGACCTAGTGGTTAACTGGCAGGGGCAGGCACTGAGAGTCAGGAATTGGTGGAGTACAACCACATGCCATACTAGATACTGTACCACACCCCTAATAATCCCAATGCTACTCAGCCAATTACAACACAGCTTTCCTGACTGAGGGCTTGTAGTAGGCCTGTTGTAAGGCTGTGGAACTTGTTCAGTATGCTTCAGTTGTTGACTCTTGTTATGTTCATACAAATATTTACACATGTTAAGTTTGCTGAAAATAAACGCAGTTGACAGCGAGAGGACGTTTCCTTTTTTTTTTGTTGAGTTTATATATATATATATATATAGTGGGGCAAAAAAGTATTTAGTCAGCCACCAATTGTGCAAGTTCTCCCACTTAAAAAGATGAGAGGCCTGTGATTTTCATCATAGGTACACTTCAACTATGACAGACAAAATGAGAAAAAGAAAATCCAGAAAATCACATTGTAGGATTTTTTATTAATTTATTTGCAAATTATGGTGGAAAATAAGTATTTGGTAAATAACCAAAGTTTACCTCAATACTTTGTTATATACCCTTTTGTTGGCAATGACAGAGGTCAAACATTTTCTGTAAGTCTTCACAAGGTTTTCACACACTGTTGCTGGTATTTTGGCCCATTCCTCCATGCAGATCTTCCTCTAGAGCAGTGATGTTTTGGGGCTGTTGCTGGGCAACACGGACTTTCAACTCCCTCCAAAGATTTTCTATGGTGTTGAGATCTGGAGACTGGCTAGGCCACTCCAGGACCTTGAAATGCTTCTTACGAAGCCACTCCTTCGTTGCCCGGGCGGTGTGTTTGGGATCATTGTCATGCTGAAAGACCCAGCCACGTTTCATCTTCAATGGGGCGGCAGGGTAGCCTAGTGGTTAGAGCGTTGGACTAGGAACCGGAAGGTTGCAAGTTCAAACCCCCGAGCTGCCCCTGAACAGGCAGTTAACCCACTGTTCCTAGGCAGTCATTGAAAATAAGAATTTGTTCTTAACTGACTTGCCTAGTTAAATAAAGATTTAAAAAATGCCCGTGCATTTTTCACTCAAAATCTCACGATACATGGCCCCATTCATTCTTTCCTTTACACGGATCAGTCGTCCTGGTCCCTTTGCAGAAAAATAGCCCCAAAGCATGATGTTTCCACCCCCATGCTTCACAGGTATGGTGTTCTTTGGATGCAACTCAGCATTCTTTGTCCTCCAAACACGATGAGTTGAGTTTTTACCAAAAAGTTATATTTTGGTTTCATCTGACCATATGACATTCTCCCAATCTTCTTCTGGATCATCCAAATGCTCTCTAGCAAACTTCCGACGGGCCTGGACATGTACTAGTTTAAGCAGGGGGACACGTCTGGCACTGCAGGATTTGAGTCCCTGGCGGCGTAGTGTGTTACTGATGGTAGGCTTTGTTACTTTGGTCCCAGCTCTCTGCAGGTCATTCACTAGGTCCCCCCGTGTGGTTCTGGGATTTTTGCTCACCGTTCTTGTGATCATTTTGACCCCACGGGGTGAGATCTTACGTGGAGCCCCAGATCGAGGGAGATTATCAGTGGTCTTGTATGTCTTCCATTTCCTAATAATTGCTCCCACAGTTGATTTCTTCAAACCAAGCTGCTTACCTATTGCAGATTCAGTCTTCCCAGCCTGGTGCAGGTCTACAATTTTGTTTCTGGTGTCCTTTGACAGCTCTTTGGTCTTGGCCATAGTGGAGTTTGGAGTGTGACTGTTTGAGGTTGTGGACAGGTGTCTTTTATACTGATAACAAGTTCAAACAGGTGCTATTAATACAGGTAACGAGTGGAGGACAGAGGAGCCTCTTAAAGAAGAAGTTACAGGTCTGTGAGAGGCAGAAATCTTGCTTGTTTGTAGGTGACCAAATACTTATTTTCCACCATAATTTGCAAATAAATTCCTTAAAAATACTTTGTGTCATAGTTGAAATGTACCTATGATGAAAATTACAGGCCTTTTTAAGTGGGAGAACTTGCACAATTGGTGGCTGGCTAAATACTTTTTTGCCCCACTGTGTGTGTGTGTGTGTGTGTGTGTGTGTGTGTGTGTGTGTGTGATATATATATATATATATATATAGGGGATACAAAACTGGATGGTTTTCAGAGAAAGGGTAGCTGAATTCTTTTTAAATGTTTTAAATTATAAGTCATGTAAAATGTACAGTGTCCGTAAAATGTATATAGTTTACAGTATGTAAGCTGGAAGTAGAAACCTAAGTATTGTTGTCCATTAGTTTACTCTAATTAGGGGAGGTCGTGGAAAATAATAAAGAAGGAAAATATAGTTAAAAAATAACAAAAATGTATGGGTGATTGGAAATTATGCACACAATTACATTTATAGTGGGGGGGGGTCTACCGTTTTCAAAAGTATGTAATATATACACACTATATATACAGAAATATTTGGACACCCCTTCAAATTAGTGGATTCAACTATTTCAGCCTAACCCGTTCCTGACAGGTGTATAAAATTGAGCACACAGCCATGCAATTTCCACAGACAAACATTGGCAGTAGAATGGAGTCACTGAAGAGCTCAGTGACTTTCAATGTGGCACAATCATAGGATGCCACCTTTCAAACAAGTCAGTTCATCAAATTTCTGCCATGCTAGAGCTGTCCCCAGTCAACTGTAATTGCAGTTATTGTGAAGTGGAAACGTCTATGAGCAACAACGACACAAAGTGGTAGGCCACACAAGCTCACAGAATGGGACCGCTGAGTGCTGAAGCACGCAGTACATAAAAATTGTCTGTCTTCAGTTGCAACACTCACTACAGAGTTCCAAACTGCCTCTGGAAGCAACGTCAGCACGTCAACTGTTAGTCCGGACCTTCATGAAATGAGTTTCCAAAGTTTGATGGAGGAGGAATAATGGTCTGGGGCTCTAATGTCATGGTTCGGGCTAGTGAAGGGAAATCTTAATGCTACAGCATACAATGCATTCTAGACGATTCTGTGCTTCCAACTTTGTGGCAACAGTTTGGGGAAGGCCCTTTTTCCTGTTTCAGCATGACAATGACCCTATGCACGAAACGAGGTCCATACAGAAATGGTTTGTCGAGATCGGTGTGGAAGAACGCCGACTGCCAGCCAAGCCTAATCGCACAACATCAGCGCCCGACCTCACCAATGCTCGTGGCTGAATGGAAGCAAGTCCCTGCAGCAATGTTTCAACATCTAGTAGAAAGCCTTCCCAGAAGAGTGAGGCTGTTATAGCAGGAAAGAGGGGATCAACTCCATATTAATATCCATGAGTTTGGAATGAGATGTTCGACAAGCAGGTGTCCACATACTTTTGGTCATGTAGAGTATTTAACTTCACTAGGGTAGGGGGCAGCATTCAGGATTTTGGATGAAAAGCGTGTCCAAATTAAACTACCTGCTACTCAGGCCCAGAAGATAGGATATGCATATAATTAGTAGATTTGGATAGAAAACACTCTAAAGTTTCCAAAACTGTTAAAATAATGTCTGTGAGTATAACAGAACTGATATGGCAGGCGAAAATCAGAGGAAAATCCAACCAGGAAGTACTATTATTTTGAAAGGCTGTTTTTCCATTGAAAGCCTATCAACCATACAAAGACTTAGGATCCAGTTCGCGGTCTCTATGGCTTCCTCTACATGTGGCCAGTCTTTAGGCATTGTTTCAGGCTTTTACTCTGAAAAATTAGGGAGATACAGCACTTTCAATCAGTGGCCAGTGGAAATTTCCATTCATCAGCCATGCACCCTGTTTCTCCTTTCCTATTGACAAGGCTTTTGTCCGGTTTAAATATTATTTATGACAAAAACATCCGGAGGATTGATTTTAAACATTGTTTGGCATGTTTCTACTAACTTTTATTGTAATTTTTAAAAACTTTTCGTCTGGACTTCAGCATTCGGATTACTGGACAAAACGAGATTACAAGGAGGTATTTGGTCATAAAGAGGGACATTATCGAACAAAACGAACATTTGTCTAACATGGAGACCTGGGAGTGCCACCAGATGAAGATCATCAAAGGTAAGTGATTAATTTTAATGCTACTTCTGACTTTTGTGACACTCTCCTTGGTTGGAAAATGTCTGTATGAGTTTCTGTGGCTAGGTGCAGACCTAACATAATTGCAAAGTGTGCTTTCTCCGTAAAGCCTTTTTGAAATCTGACACAGCAGTTGCATTAACTTCTTTAGGGGACAGCATTGGGAATTTTGGATGAAAAGCGTGCCCAAATTAAAAAACGGCCTGCTACTCAGCCATAAAAGTTAGAATATGCATATAATTAGTAGACCTGGATAGAAAACACAACTGTTTGAATGATGTCTGTGAGTATAACAGAACTCATATGGCAGGCAAAAACCTGAGAAAAAATCCAACCAGGAAGTGGGAAATCTGAGGTTTGTAGTTTTTCAACTCTTTGCCTATCGAATACAGTGTCTATGGGATCATATTGCACTCCCTAAGGCTTCCACTAGATGTCAACAGTCTTTAGAACCTTGTTTGATGCTTCTACTGTGAAGGAGGGGGGAATGAGGTCTGCCAGAGAGCCACGAGCTCAGTCTCGCATTCACATGATAGTTAGCTCTGTTCCATTGCAATTCTACAGACAAAGGAATTATCCGGTTGGAACATTATTGAAGATTTATGTTAAAAACATCCTAAAGATTGATTCTATACGTCGTTTGACATGTTTTTACTGACTGTAACGGAACTTTTTGACTTTTCGTCTGATTGTGTACTGAACGCGCAAACAAAAAGGAGGTATTTGGACATAAATTATGGACATTATCGAACAAAACAAACATTTATTGTGGAACTGGGATTCCTGGGAGTGCATTCTGATGAAGATCATCAAAGGTAAGTGAATATTTATAATGCTATTTCTGACTTCTGTTGACTACACAACATGGCGGATATCTGTTTGGCTTGTTTTGGTCTCTGAGCGCCATACTCAGATTATAGCATGGTGTGCTTTTTCCGTGAAGTTTTTTTTAAATCTGACACAGCGGTTGCATTAAGGAGAAGTGGATCTAAAATTCCATGCATAACAGTTGTATCTTTTAGCAAGGTTTATTATGAGTATTTCTGTAAATTGATGTGGCTCTCCGCAAAATCACCGTATGTTTTGGAACTACTGAACATAATGCGCCAATGTAAACTCAGATTTTTGGATATAAATGTGAACTTTACCGAACAAAACATACATATATTGTGTAACATGAAGTCCTATGAGTGTCATCTGATGAAGATCATTCTAACCCTAACCCACGTACCCTAGAGAGGTTAAGGATAAGTTTCTTTATTCGTATGTTTAACACTTGTATCGTTTATCAATGTTTATGATGAGTATTTCTGTAATTTGATGTGGCTCTCTGCACTTTCACCGGAGGTTTGTTTGAGACAATGCATTTCTGACCATAACGCGCCAATGTAAACTGAGATTTTTGGATATAAAAATTAACTTTATCGAACAAAACATACATGTATTGTGTAACATGAAGTCCCATGAGTGCCATCTGATGAAGATCATCAAAGGTTAGTGACTCATTTTATCTCTATTTCTGCTTTTTGTGACTCCTCTCTTTGGCTGGAAAAATGGCTGTCTGGTTTTCTGTGACTAGGTGCTGACCTAACATAATCACATGGTGTGCTTTCACAGTAACGCCTTTTTGAAATCGGACACTATGGTTGGATTTACAAGAAGTTTATCTTTAAAATGGTGGATAATACTTGTATGTTTGAGGAATTTAAATTATGGGATTGCTGTTGTTTTGAATTTGGAGCCCTGCAATTTAACTGGCTGTTGTCGAGGTGGGACGCTATTCCTTGAGAGGACGGGGGCTGGGTTTAAAAATTACAAATATTGGACAAAACACACATCACGACAAGAAAGACACCATAACACTACATGAAGAGAGACCTAAGACGACAACATAGCATAGCAGCAACAGAGAAGACAGAGAGACATACAGAGAGAACTTGGAGGAGAGGAATAAAGTCGATGGCTACATCCCAAATGGCACCTTGGTCAAAAGTAGTGCACTGTTAGTAGTTCACTGTGTGAAAACTGTTATGAATGTATTTAAAAATATATATATAACTGCCTTAACTTTAATGGACCCCAGGAAGAGTAGCTGCTGCCTTGGCAACAGCTAATGGGGATGCATAATAAATACAATAGTGTGCCATTTGGGACACATCCATGTCTATGGGAGACTGATAATACACAAAAGCTTCCATGCAAACAACCGTACCGTCATGTGGATGATGCCCTGTGGGCATGAATGATAAGGAGTGGGATAGGGGCTGGCATGCATTCACAGAGGTATTACCAAAGGGCAATTCCACGGTAACAGCGACACACAGATTATTCACTTAAAAATGTATGCCAAACAAAACAAAAAACATTGATTTCAAAGTTTAACTAACCATGTACTCTTATGTACGAGGACTATTTGTAACAAAATGTTACAAAAACACATTTACTGGATGAACTTTGCAGATTTAAAGTTTGGTAACAGAATTTCAATAAAATCTCCCTCAGTTTGTTGTGTGTTCACGTTTTCTAAAAACCTCTTTAAATACTGTATCTGCTCCGACTGAATATTTAAAGATGTCTGCAGAAAGAATGGGGTGTCAGCTATGACATGACACCTTGACTTGACACCAAAATAAATAAACATCTATTTTGGTTATTGAACTACAGTAAGTGAAGTGGATTTACACCCCGTCACGGAATTGCGGTAAACATAATTTCATCATCGGTCCCTGATCTGTAAGACAGAAAAATGCATAATTATGGATATGAATGTCATTCTCTTCATGGTAATGTATCCTAAATAGGTACACAAAAGGTAGAAATATGCAATATCCTCCTTTTCATATTTGGGTATTGTTCTACACACGGGCTATTATTTTAATGAGCTCTGCCCCCAAACAAGACCAAATTCAGTTGGTCCGGACTGGACCAAATCTGAACCAATCATAGACGTCCAAACTCATGAAACACAGACATCAAAGTACAGCACATAAGAACTCAGTACATTAAAGTATAGTTCAATACAGTGAGTACAGTATAGTTCAGTACATTAGTGTACTCAACTCTAGCGTGCTCTACTGTGTACTGTACAGTACTTTACTATACTCTACTTTTTACTGTACTCTACTTTGCTGTACAGTACTGAACTATACTCTACTCTGCTGTACTGTACTATACTTTTAATTACTGTAATCTACTGTGCTGTACCGTGCTTGTCCTAACTTGTGAACCCAACTGTGGTTTGTGACAACTATGATTTCTCATTGTAGCCCATTCAATTTCAGAAATTCTGTTACCAATTTGGTAATGGAATTTCTAGTTTTAATCACTTAATAATTCATAAACAAAATATAATTAAAAAGTACTACCTTGTTACTTCTGTGAACTTTGATCATCCTCCCTCCTCATGAGGGGGAGAAATTTGCCAATAGTTTTTGGTAACAGAATTTCACGGCAATGTTTCTTAAACTTACAGAAAGCAGAAAATGTCCTCCACAACTAAATATAAGTGTTGATATTAGTTGTCTGTGGCCTTTAGTTCAACATTGTGTTTTGGTGCATTTCTAATACCTTTGAAAACTATTTCTGGTAGATGTTTGACCAGAAATCAACACCTTTGCTTATTCAACATTTTAGGATGGAAAATTGATATATATATATATATATATATATATATATATATATATTCTATGAACTTATGTTGGTGCTAATGGGTCCTTTTACATGGAAAAGACCCAAACAGGCCTTATTCTAAAGGTACATGTAACAGGGACATGCAGTCCTCCCCCATAAAACCACGAGATGATAACGTAGCCATGGGTCTACCTACAGACACAATATGACGAGGGTAAATCATTCCCAAGGGGTTTGAAGCACAAAGTATTTATTCAGTAGAGAATGGAGATTAGGCCCGTCAGGCCCCTCAGGTGTTATGAAAATAAAACCACAAATTGGAACAGAAGAAGCCCGAAGGAAAGCGTCAGGAGCCAGTGAAGTGTTGAAATTTATTTAAGTTTAACACCAAAAAAAAGAACAAAACAGCATATTCTCAAGCTTGGGTTATCCAGAACATTCATAGGCCTATGTGCAGCCAGCCTGATTGCAGGTCATGGGTTGAAATACCGCAGTAGTGAGAAACTCTAACTTTCGGGACTGGGTGTTGTTTGCCTTGGTGTCTATAGCAATGACAGTGGGCTTTGTTCGAATAGAGAGAGAGAGGAGATTCTAGGGATTATGGAGGGTCTAATCAGCAATCAGTGTAGCTAGCACTGGTTCAAAGCCATCAGCCCCATCTCATCAAGAGTATTGACAGTGGGCAGGGTGAATGACAGTGCGAAAGGGAGAAGAGGCATAGGAGAGAGAGAGAGTGTGTTAGGGCTGCACAATTAATCAATTGTTTTGACGAAATTGCAATATTGACATGGGCAATATCCATTTTGAGCCATGAATGTAACATTCAAATGTAATAAGGGTCCCTTGGGAAACTGACCAACACTTTGCTTCCTACCCTATCACAGCTTCTACCAACCCAAGATAGACCACATCCTGTTTTTTCCAATGGGAGCAAATTAATCATAGTGGCCAGAACAAGAGAGGAGGTTGGCAGAGCCAAGCACAAGCTAGCGAGATCCTATTGTTTTAGCATGTATTTGCATATTTCCGTTAGGGAACGCCTACTCTGAAGTGTGCCGGTGTAATAACTCAATTAGTCCTTGCACTCGCTCTAAACAGTGCAAGTTTTTTTTAAACTTTGGTAAAGGTTAAAGTCTATAAAACTTCATCCATTCTGTTCATACAGATTCTAGTTTTGGGAAGAGAAAACTGTTGTGATCAAGGGCTCCGTTCAATCAGATCCTATTCAGCCGACATCCGCTTAGTGGTTGTTTTGGTGGTGTTGGAGAAGGAACTGCGTTAGAGCGGTCAAATCCACAAATGGCTCCCGGCAATGGCATTATACCTAAAGCAGACATTGCAATTGGCTGCATGGAGTCACATCAACAGAAATCCCATGCAGCCTTGTTTACAAGTTTGAACACTGGAATGTGAGATTAATCTACACCACCATTAGGTTGATAAACATCCATCTTCTCCCACTGCCGGACACTGGGCAACCTCTTCCTACCATATTTGGTAGTGAGTGGAAACGGCAAACAGATGCATCTGGCATCTGCTCAATCATCTGGCTCATTGTTCTGTGGTTTTAGTGTACCTGGCTTTTTCATTCGTTGTCATGCCAAACCCCAACTACAGAAACGGAATACTAATTTTATTTATATGATTCCAACAGTTAATCTGAGTGGTTTGAGCTAAAAATCACAAGTAAAATCACAATATTTGGTTAAAAACAACTCACAATTACATTATTTGCCCCATGTCGTGCATGCCTTAATGTGTGTGTGTGTGTGTGTGTGTGTGTGTGTGTGTGTGTGTGTGTGTGTGTTAGTAGTAGACTAAGCTATGTTGCTGCAGGGGAAAGTTGCTGTGCTGCATTGTGGTGTTGCAAGGTTGGCCAAGGACAGGGAATGCATGCAGATGAATGGGTTTGCACAGCGTGCTAATGAGCTTTGGCCTTCATAGACGGCACTGGGTACCTAGCTGAAACCAACACTCTCCCCCTCTCCCTCCTGGAGCGGTTCCAAGGCCAAATCAAATGGAGATCAGATATACTCCTGCTGCAGTTCATCCGTTTGAGCGGCCCTCTGCTACTGACGGTGATATTCCTGTGCTCTCGCCTTCATAACGCAGTTAGCACACAAACACACAGATATTCAGCAGACATCTACAGTGCCTTCAGAAAGAATTCACACTCCTTGACTTTTTCCACATTTTGTTGTGTTAAAGCCTGAATTTAAAATACATTAAAATTTAGATTTTGTGTCACAGGACTACACACACACACCAAAGTGGAATTATGTTTTTAGAAATTGTTACAAATTAATAAAAAATGAAAAGCTGAAATGTCTTGAGTATTCAAGTATTCAACCCTTTTGATATGGCAAGCCTAAATGCTAGCAGATAGCATAATGCTAGCGCAATGACTGGAAGTCTATGGGTGACGCTAGTTAGCATTGGCACACGAAAATACCTCAAACTTCCTTCATACTGGGCACAGAGACAAAAAAAAGGCATAAACGAGTTCATCTGACTCTGGAGAAGTAGACAAAGGACCTCATGCCAAAATCCTGAAGTATATCTTTAACGAGTCACATAATAGGTTGTATGGACTCACTCTGTGTGCAATAATAGTGTTTAACATGATTTTTGAATGAATACCCCATCTCTTTACTCTACACATAGAATAATCTGTAAATTCCCTCAGTCAAGAAGTGCATTTCAAACAGATTCAACCAAAGACCAGGGAGGTTTTCAAATCGCAAAAAAGGGCACCTATTGGTAGATGGGTTAAAAATAAATAAAGCAGACATTGAATATCTGTTTGAGCATAGTGAAGTTATTAATTACACTTTGGTGTATCAATACACCCAGTCACTACAAAGATACAGTTACTAACTCAGTTGCCAGAGAGGAAGGAAATCGCTCAGGGATTTCACCATGAGGACAATGGTGACTTTAAAACAGTTACAGAGTTTAATGGCTGTGATAGGAGAAAACGGAGTATGGAGCCACAAAGTTTTAGTCCCTCCACTACACTAACCTAAAAAGACAGAGTGAAAAAAATCTATGGCAATACTTGAAAATGGCTGTCCAGCAATGACCACCAACCAACTTGACAGAGCTTGAATCATTTTTTGTACAATCCAGGTGTGCAAAGCTCTTAGACTTACCCAGAAAAACTCACAGATGTAATCACTACAAAGGTGATTATAACGTGTTGACTCAGGGGTGTGAATATTTATGTAAAATAGATTTTTCTGTATTTTATTTTCCCAAAAATGGCAAACATTTCTAAAACATGTTTTTACTTTGTCATTATGGGGTATTGTTTGTAGATGGGTGAGGGGGGGAAAACAACTAAATCCAATTTGAATTCAGGCTTTAACAACAAAATGAGGAATAAGTCAATGGGTATAAATACTTTCTGAAGGCACTGTATATCACTATAGCAACCCATCTATGACACTTTCACAGTTCCAGGTCTAGTTGGAGCTTAGAGGTCAGTTGACTAACTCTCCTTCCATCACCTTGGCTGTCCCTCACTAACTCTCTCCCTCCCTCCCTCTGGGCTTAGGTTCAATGGAAGGCCCAACATACGATACACCACCACTTCCTACTAGCCAGCAGTGTTACCCTCCAATCCACTGGATACTCAGTCTAAACCAGGTCAAATCAGTTTAAACCAGGTCAGACAAGCTGGCAGGCAAAAGCCTAATTAAAATGATTCCCAGGTAATATCACGCTATCACAGGAATCATTGTCAATATTTCCACGACAGATCTCCTTTAAAAACCAGCACAGATAAGTTACAGTAGAGGAAACAGCATCACCAGCACACACACACACACACAAGGCCCTATCAAATCCACAATGTGGAGAATGCAGATGGAGTCACAGGATCCAGACATTAAAACAGAATTTTAAAAATGCTGAAAAATGTATTGAACTTATAGTAAAGGAATCAAATTTGTGTAGCAGTTAGTGATGATGCTAATGAAAAGTATTCCGGTAGAGGGAAAGTTTTTCCCAAAAACCTTCTCAATTAAATATTAACTAAAAAGTAGCCTATGCTTGCTTACCTGGTAGAATGATTTAATTATTTGCATCAATCCAGTGGGTATTCGTTTTGCAAACCATCACATGTGGCTACGAAAATACTGCTAAACAACAGCCTCTTGCTAGGTGCGCACTGGAATGAAAGGGTAACTACAACCAAAAAAAATCTAAATATCTCACATTTTCCCATACCTCAAAAAGTAGACTCCATTGTTGTGGACTTATAAAAACAACTACATTTGATGTTCTATAAACAAAACAAAAAAACAAAAAAAAGGTTGAGAGAGAACCTCGTTTTAAAAAAAGAGGAAAACGGAAACCTAAAACACAAAACGGAGAAATTGGAATAGAATGGCACACAGAAACCCCAAGACAAGTCTAGGCAGAGCTGCTGTTGATACGTAACAACTGTGGGACGCATTGAAGCTGTTAGCAGAACATGAAGATGTGCTGCTTTATGCTCATATGGATATTTCTTGGAACCCTGCTTACGCAGTGTACCGCTAGAGATGACTTTCATGTGATGCATGGGTTATCAATGAACAGGCATGAGGGGAGGGGGGGGATAATTAGAACTACACAGGCCTATAGCTTTGCACTTTTTAGGCAGCATGGTGTCTCGTGTTTTTATAAATGAACAAGTGTTTCACCACAAATAGCCTAGTGAATTGGGAATGGTGCGTTTGATGCCCCCAATGCTTGCCCACTACTTCATGCCCATTTCAGAGACAGTCATTATCATGCCATCATGTCTTAAAGCGGAACTGCTTCAGTAGAACTAACGGCCTGTGTCATCAATATGGTTGCAAAGGGTCGGAAACTTTCTGGTAAACTTCCAGAATTTTTCCATGGGAAGTTAAGCACGGGAATTTGGGGAATTTTGCTTAAATTCATAAAAAAAAAAGTTCACTTTTAACAGTGAAACTTTTTTGTGGGATACACATAAGGCAATTCTGGGTCTTGTGTGTCGCAACTCTACCTTGTTTTTCTACAGATGGAGGACAGGCTAGATGGTTTGTCATGGAGTCCCCTGACTAAAAGACAGTTTGCTACAAATGTTTAAACTGTGAGAGACCTTGCATTCAAATTATACAAGACATGTTTTGAAGAATACATGTCTGGGAACTGTTTTATATGGGATACCATACGAAGGGAAGACGATTAAAGGCTGGTTTACAGTCCGTCTATTGACATGTATCTGGTTTACAGTCCGTCTATTGACATGTCTGTAGACGTGCATCAAAGCTGGGACCGAGAGACTGAAAAACAGCTTCTATCTCAAGGCCATCAGACTGTTAAACAGCCACCACTAACACTGAGTGGCTGCTGCCAACACACTGACACTGACTCAACTCCAGCCACTTTAATAATGGGAATTGATGGGAAATGATGTAAATATATCACTAGCCACTTTAAACAATGCTACCTTATATAAATGTTACTTACCCTACATTATTCATCTCATATGCATACGTATATACTGTACTCTATATCATCGACGGTATCCTTATGTAATACATGTATCACTAGCCACTTTATACTATACTATGCCACTTTGTTTACATACTCATCTCATTTGTACATACTGTACCCGATACCATCTACTGTATCTTGCCTATGCTGCTCTGTACCATCACTCATTCATATATCCTTATGTACATATTCTTTATCCCCTTACACTGTGTACAAGACAGTAGTTTTGGAATTGTTAGTTAGATTACTTGTTATTACTGCATTGTCGGAACTAGAAGCACAAGCATTTCGCTACACTCGCATTAACATCTGCTAACCATGTGTATGTGACAAATAAAATTTGATTTGATTTGATTTGATTTGACTATTGTCGTAGCAACATCAAACTTTGTTGTAGTTATGAAGCAGCCCAGTGCTCCAAATAGCCTACTTTCTCTATTTTAAACCCATCCGTTTTACTGAATTCATTTTTAAATGTCAACCTAGCAAGCCAGGCAACTAAAAGCAATTTTCTACACAATGTTTTTGTTTGTTGATGCTAGTTAGCCAGTTCAAATAAAAAGTATAGCTGACAAACACATTCTGATTGGCTGGGCCCGGCTCCCAAGTGGGTGGGCCTATGCCCTCCAAAGCCCACCTATGGCTGTGCCCTACCCAGTCATGTGAAATCCATAGATTAGGGTCTAATGAATTTATTTAATTGACTGATTTCTTAACATGAACTGTAACTAGGGCTATCCCCAACTAAAAAAAATATTGGCCGACCAAAGGTCATCTGTTCTTTCAACCAATCGATAGGTCAACATTTTTAAACATGTTTTTTTTCTCCATATATAGAAACACCCTAAATGTTTAAATCAAATCAACTATATGCATTAGGCTCGTCTGATGCTTTAAGTTTACGGTGCCAGAGATCTAGATAACCAGCAAGAAAAAAAACTTAAATGGACTGAACTACTGTTCTACCACTCCAGCTGGCTTTCTGCCATTACTCTTCTGAAGTTGCTGGTAATAGGCTACACGAGGAGTCGACAACCTTTCATATGTGGAATGCCAATTTATCTTACCATTTCTACTGATCTGCATGCCAGTTATGGTTCTCATATGTACATTTTCATGAAACAATTTAATTTAATTTGTCTTCATCTCTCAAAATCATTGTCATATGGTTAATCAAAATTCTATCCAAATCTAAATGAAAATTATACAAACCTAAAAATCAACATCTATTGCCAATTATGTAAAAAATTAGCCTACATTAAGCCAACAAATAAAAACATTGCAGCCAGGAAATATCCTGATAAAAATAAATATCCTATGAATCACAAGCTACACATGGCCTGTCTGCAACGAACTTGAATCATTGTATCAACTATTAACTTGGGTCTGGCTTGAAGCTTGCAAACTTGCAACATTGTATAAAATATTCTGGGCCCTCAGAGTTTCCTGCACCAGTGAGCTCGGTATAGACACAACTGTAGGATATTTGCTCAAGGGATGAGAAGTAGTGCTTGACTTAGGCAGTAGCTCACCAGAGCCGAGTACTAGCACCTCAAATGTTCTACTGCTTGAGCCCCTGTTTCTCTTATAGAATATTAGCTCAAAAGTGTTGTGCACCTAAATAGAAACAGTCCAAGTCAGGCACTGATAAGAAGTAAATCAGGTAGGGAAAAAAGTATTTGATCCCCTGCTGATTTTGTACGTTTTCCCACTGACAAAGAAATGATCAGTCTATAATTTTAATGGTAGGTTTATTTGAACAGTGAGACAGAATAACAACAAAAAAATACAGAAAAACGCATGTCAAAAATGTTATAAATTGATTTGCATTTTAATGAGGGAAATAAGTATTTGACCCCTCTGCAAAACATGACTTAGTACTTGGTGGCAAAACCCTTGTTGGCAATCACAGAGGTCAGACGTTTCTTGTAGTTGGCTACCAGGTTTGCACACATCTCATGAGGGATTTTGTCCCACTCCTCTTTGATGATTTTCTCCAAGTCATTAAGGTTTCGAGGCTGACGTTTGGCAACTTGAACCTTCAGCTCCCTCCATAGCTTTTCTATGGGAGTCTGGAGACTGGCTAGGCCACTCCAGGACCTTAATGTGCTTCTTCTTGAGCCACTCCTTTGTTGCCTTGGCCATGTGTTTGGGGTCATAGTCATGCCGGAATACCCATCCACGACCCATTTTCATTGCCCTGGCTGAGGGAAGGAGGTTCTCACGCAAGATTTGACGGAACATGACCCCGTCCCTTTGATGCGGTGAAGTTGTCCTGTCCCCTTAGCAGAAAAACACCCCCAAAGCCTAATGGTTTCCACCTTCATGTTTGACGGTGGGGATGGTGTTCTTGGGGTCATAGGCAGCATTCCTCCTCCTCCAAACACAGCGAGTTGAGTTGATGCCAAAGAGCTCCATTTGGGTCTCATCTGACCACAACACTTTCACCCAGTTGTCCTCTGAATCATTCAGATGTTCATTGGCAAACTTCAGACGGTTATGTATATGTGCTTTCTTGAGCCTCCCGTGTAGATCCTCCCGTGTAGTTCTGGGCTGATTCCTCACCGTTCTCATGATCATTGCAACTCCACGAGGTGAGATCTTGCATGGAGCCCCAGGCCAAGGGAGATTGACAGTTCTTTTGTGTTTCTTCCATTTTCAAATAATCGCACCAACTGTTGTCACCTTCTCACCAAGCTGCTTGGCGATGGTCTTGTAGCCCATTCCAGCCTTGTGTAGGTTTACAATCTTGTCCCTGACATCCTTGGAAATATCTTTGGTCTTGGCCATGGTGGAGAGTTTGGAATCTGATTGATTGATTGCTTCTGTGGACAGGTGTCTTTTATACAGGTAACAAACTGAGATTAGGAGCACTCCCTTTAAGAGTGTGCTCCTAATCTTAGCTCGTTACCTGTATAAAAGACACCTGGGAGCCAGAAATCTTTCTGATTGAGAGGGGGTCAAATACTTATTTCCCTCATTAAAATGCAAATCAATTTATAACATTTTTGACATGTGTTTTTCTGGAGGACAAATTTCCACCGGGTGATTGTGGAGGCCAGGTCATCTGATGCAGCACTACATCACTCTCCTTCTTGGTCAGATAGCCTTTACACAGCCTAGAGGCATGTTTTGGGTCATAGTCCTGTTGAAAAACGGTATATACATTCTATTACAGTTAAATAGTTAACACTCACACACACACACAGAGGTATAAGGCACTGCATCTTAGTGCAAGAGGCGTCACTACAGTACCTGATTCGAATCCAGGCTGTATCACACACATAGGAAGGGACTTCCTCACCCACTGAAGACAGAACCTCACCCAGAGAGTGGGCATGTCAGTGTGGTAAGACAGCCAAATCCTTAAATTGGGCCATAGAAATAGAACTGAAAGCCATGCTAGTTCTGGGACAGCTGAAGTTGTATCAAATATGTTTATGCTCCTTGTTCTATCTGTGGTTGTACTCAACACACAACTTATTTTCATTTGCTAGGTAAAGTGTAGGCATACTGTCTTTATAAGCAAATCAATATATGATAGCCTATTTACAGCAGAAAATGTTTTGCAGTTCTTTGAATCGCAAACACACCCATCGATTTTTTTTGTTGACAAATGTATCTACACTCAAGCTGGCCATGTTTGTGCAAAGTCCACATCTAGCCTACACCGCAGGGTTTCCGTTAGCCGCTAAGACTGTTTTTGACCTAAAAAACATTAAAAAGCAGATGAATAAAATTGGCGCTGGCCAAGAAAAGTTCCATTGCAAAATAATGCTTCTCAGCCTATTCATTGATGGAAATACATTTGACTGGTCATGCTTATCTGTCTATAGGTTAATTAAATTGGCGCGTGTACAGTATATTTGTTACGCATCTTATTTGTCACACGAGTACAGTATACAGATACAGAGCCTTTGAGGTGAAAATCTGTCAGACAGTGCGAGAGCTGCTGCTAGAGCATCTAAAAACAGCAAATTCATAGGCAACGGGAGGCAGGCTTCATCAGCGCGTCACACACCAATTTGCAATGAGCTGGAGGCAGTATGCATTTTGAAAACATATACTTAGAATTGTTTGAAACCTGAACGTATTACTTCATATTATGAGGCATGTCTTACCTTGCTCCAAAGAAGCTTAGCCTAAATCAGACCATATCCAGAGGAAATTATTTTATATCTAACTTTCTTTCATTGCCCAGTAGCCAAAAGGCACAATCCTAGTCATATTAGCATGTTTTTGCATATTGGACAGCTATTCTAAAATCTTCAAAAATGCGCATCAGAAATTGCAAAGACAGACCGCACATCGTTGCATCCTCGACTTGCATGTTCTGTTAATATGAATTAGCATGTGATTTCTGTCATTTTAAGCACCGTGGGTGGACGCCCTAAATCAGGTTACGCACCTAATGCATGTGGGTCAGGTAAACTTGTCAAATTTCCAGTAAATTAAAACGCTACCGGTCAAATGTCCAGCGCCACATTTTCCTAACGGAAACCCTGCTACACCTGTAGGGATATTAGTGTCGGGATTTGTCCCCCGGGTAAGACCTAACAGCAGACAAAAGGAGAGATGAGACAAGAGAAAACTAGCCTGTTATATAATATTATGTTGACAGCCGAGCTGACTGAACATACGGATTCAACTCGCAGTTGTTGACATCGTTTCCATGGTAACAGGTCTTTACATGAGTGATGAAAATTCAAGTTGCTGCATATACATAGCAAGGTGTTGTAGAACGACATGAAACACACTCCAGACTCTGATGCTTCTTGCTATCTTGGCATAACTGTGATTTTACAGAGAAATATCAGCTAGCCAGATAGCTACCGCTGGCTAGCCTATCCCCAAGATATGCTAGCTACCCAGCTGCTGACAGGTTGGTTCAACACAAGGTCAGCGCAGCCTTTAGCATACACATAGAACTGAATTAGCAGATCATCTTGAGATGGTGAGTCAGTCAGGGAGGGGAGAAGTCCTCAACTTCAAAACGTCTCTTCATAGCAAAGCTAGCTTAGTTTACCTCGCTGTCACTAAGTTACTCACTACTGCCCTTGTTTGTTTGTTTGTTGTGATTGAATGGTAAAGACACACTAACCATTAAACCACAACCCCAAAGACAACTCTCGTTTGGAATTTAGTAATGGCCGCTGCATTTCTTAATGAGCACCGGATGAAACACATGCAGAATCAGTGAGTGCAGTTCACCTTTGAGACAGCAAGATGTAGGCTACCTGAGGCACAACCACAGGAAAACAAAGCATACTGTAACGACCCTGGGTTTATAAGCGCGGAAATCGACTCTGCCGCACGAGCATGCTTTTGCGGAACAGTCGATAGCGCGCCGGACCTCGGGCTCGAAGGTCGAGGGTTCGAGACCTGCTCCCTGCTGTTTCATTACATTGGTGTCAGAAGTGGGATACCAACACTATTCATCTATGACTATCAGAGATATAGCCAAAAATTCTGATGGGAGTTCATAGGGCTGGGAATTGCCAGAGACCTCACGATATGGCATTATCACAATACTTATGCCGATTCGATATGTATTGTAATTCTAGCGATTCAATATGCATTTCAATACTGCGATTTGATTGTAATTTGATGTTCCAAACATAATGCTCACTATACAGTGCCTTCGGAAAGTATTCAGGCCCCTTGACTTTTTCCACACTGTTACTTTACAGCCTTATTCTAAAATGGATTAAATGCAATTATCAAGAATCTACACACAATGCCACATAATGACAAAGTGAAAATAGTTAAGATTTTTTTTGCAAATGTATGTCATTTTATCAGAAATACAATATTTACCACAAGTATTCAGACCCTTTGCTATGAGACTCATAATTGAGCTCAGGTGCATCCTGTTTCCATTAAACATCCTTATGCTGTTTCTGTAACTTGATTGGAGTCCACCTGTGGTAGGTTCAATGGATTGAACATGATTTGGAAAAGCACACACCCGTCTATATAAAAGGTCCTACAGTTGACAGTGCACGTCAGAGCAGAAACCAAGAAACCAAACCTTCCTGTTTGGCCCTGTCCGGGGGTGTCCTCGGAGTGGGCCACAGTGTCTCCTGACCCCTCCTGTCTCAGCCTCCAGTATTTATGCTGCAGTAGTTTATGTGTCGGGGGGCTAGGGTCAGTTTGTTATATCTGGAGTACTTCTCCTGTCCTATTCGGTGTCCTGTGTGAATCTAAGTGTGCGTTCTCTAATTCTCTCCTTCTCTCTTTCTCTCTCTCGGAGGACCTGAGCCCTAGGACCATGCCCCAGGAATACCTGACATGATGACTCCTTGCTGTCCCCAGTCCACCTGACCGTGCTGCTGCTCCAGTTTCAACTATTCTGCCTTATTATTATTCGACCATGCTGGTCATTTATGAACATTTGAACATCTTAACCATGTTTTGTTATAATCTCCACCCGGCACAGCCAGAAGAGGACTGGCCACCCCACATAGCCTGGTTCCTCTCTAGGTTTCTTCCTAGGTTTTGGCCTTTCTAGGGAGTTTTTCCTAGCCACCGTGCTTCTTCACCTGCATTGCTTGCTGTTTGGGGTTTTAGGCTGGGTTTCTGTACAGCACTTTGAGATATCAGCTGATGTACGAAGGGCTATATAAAATAAATTTGATTGATTGATGAGGATTGAAGGAATTATCTGTAGAGTCCAGAGATAGGATTGTGTCGAGGCACAGATCTGGGGAAAGGGTACAAAAAAAATGTCTGCAGCATTGAAGGTCTTCAAGAACACAGTGGACTCCATCATTCTTAAATGGAATTAGTTTGGAACTACAGAGACTCTTCCTAAAGCTGGTCGCCTGGCCTAACTGAGCAATCGGGGGAGAAGAGCCTTGGTCAGAGAGATGACCAAGAACCAGATGGTCACTCTGACAGAGCTCTAGAGTTCCTCTGTGGAGAAACTTCCAGAAGGACAACCATCTCTGCATCACTCCACCAATCAGGCCTTTATGGTAGAGTGGCCAGACGGAAGCCACGCCTCAGTAAAAGGCACATGACAGCCCACTTGGAGTTTGCCAAAAGGCAAAAGACTCACAGACCATGAGAAACAAGATTCTCTGGTCTGATGAAACTAAGATTGAGCTCTTTGGCCTGAATGCCAAGCGTCACGTCTGGAGGAAACCAGGCAACATCTCTACGGTGAAGCATGGGGGTGTCATGCTGTGCGGATGTTTTTCAGCAGGAGGAACTGGGAGACTAGTCTAGTCAGGATTGAGGGAAAGATGAACGGAGCAAAGTATAGAGAGATCCTTGATGAAAACTTTCTCCAGCGCGCTCAGGACCTCAGACTGGGGCGAAGGTTCACCTTCCAACAGGACAATGACCCTAAGCACACAGCCAAGACAACACAGGAGTGGCTTCGGGACAAGTCTCTGAATGTCCTTGAGTGTCCCAGCCAGAGCCCAGATTTGAACCCGATCTAACATCTCTGGAAAGACCTGAAAATAGCTGTGCAGCAACATCCCCAATCCAACCTGACAGCGCTTGAGGATCTGCAGAAAAGAATGGGACCAACCCCTTCAAATAAGTGTGCCAAGCTTGTAGCGTCATACCAAAGAAGACGAGGCTGTAATTGCTGCCAAAGGTGCTTCAACAAAGTACTGCGTAAAGGGCCTGAATACTTATGTAAATGTATCATAGATCCGTTTTTTTATTTGTAATAAATTGGCAAAAATGTCTAAACACCTGTTTTTGAGGGGGGAAAACTTTAATACATTTTAGAATAAGGCTGTAAAGTAACACATTTTGAAAAAGTCAAGATGTCTGAATACTCTCCCGAAGGCACTGTAGGTCTGCTGCTCCATGATTTTAATTTTAACAACCAATACCTTCTTAAGGTCCAAATGTCTGCTTTTCAGAGAGCATTTAGAGCACGCCTCTCCATACCGTCTGACTCAACAATGTAGCGGTCAAGAGTCGATCAGAGAAGTGAAAGGAGTTATTTTCAAAACCAGATCAATTACTTCAGGGTTCAAGGTTAGAAATGTTCAGATTTGAGCCTAATTAGTGGCAATACAACTTCCTCCTAATATTGAGTTGCACACCCTGTTGCCCTCAGAAAAGCCTCAATTTGTCAAGGCATCGACTCAACGAGGTATTGAAAGCGTTCCACAGGGATGCTGGCCCATGTCGACTCCAATGCTTCCCACAGTTGTGTCAAGTTGGCTGGATGTCCTTTGGGTGGTGGACCATTCTTGATATACATAGGAAACTGTTGAGCGTGGAAAACCCTGCAGCGTTGTAGTTCTTGACACACTCAAACCAGTGCGCCTGGTACCTACTACCATACCCCGTTCAAAGGCACTTAAATGTTTTGTCTTGCCCATTCACCCTCTGAATGGCGCACACACAAACCAGGTCTCAAGGCTTAAAAATGATTTCACCTGTTTCCTCCCACGTTAATCAGTGTAGATGAAGAGATTTAACAAGTGACATCAATAAGGGATCATAGCGCTCACCTGGATTCAACTGGTGAGTCTGTCATGCAAAGACCAGGTGTTCATAATGTTCAGTACACTCAGTGTAGAAGCCTAACTCAATGGTATGGCAGTAAGGTAGTAAGGTAGTCAGTAAGGTAGTAATGCAGCAAAGTAGTTAGAAAATAAGGTAATATGGCAATTAGCCATCCATCACAGTAGCCTAATCCTTAGCTCATGCATGGCCATAGGCTAACATCTATCTAAAAGTGGTTCTCACCTAAAGGCAAAGTGCCCTCTAGTCCAGACAAGGTCACCCAGAGAGCACCAGGCAGTGTTACCTGCAGCAGCACTCTCCTATTCTGTAGAGGATGATAGAACGCACACACCATTCCCTTAAACCACAATGACTCAACCTGACAACTCAGAGGATGCAGAAGGAGTGTGCTTCCCAAATGCCACCCTATTCCCTACATAAGGCTCTGGTCAAAAGTAGTGCACTATTGGACTAGTTCAAAAGTATTGCACAAAATATGGAATAGGATGCCATATAGAACTTAGCAGAGGTCTTTATTCAACAAGTAGGATAATAGATTTGTAAAACAAATCAAAATATGAACTCCTCATTATCCTCTGCTTTGTAACGATGAGTCCATTGTCTCATACTGGTTATTACTCTGTGCCTATGTGAATGACATGTTATTTTAGGGAACCTACCTTTCTGTGTCTGCTGATCAGGCAAAGTCAAATACTCAGCAAACTAACCGCTGCCTTGAGCACACATACACAGCTGAGACTTCTCTGCAGCGGAACACAGAGAAATTCAAATATCGTGAAAACACTTACCCAACACTACAAGGGCTACTAGCCAGAACATCTACTTCAATGAGAGACAAAATCTTTCCAATATACACTACCGTTCAAAAGTTTTGGGTCACTAAAGAAATGTACTTGTTTTTGAAAGAAATGCACATTTTTTTGTCCATTAAAATATCAAATTGATCAGAAATACAGTGTAGACATCGTTAATGTTGTAAATGACTATTGTAGCTGGAAACGGCTGATTTTTTATGGAATATCTACATAGGCGTACAGAGGCCCATTATCAGCAACCATCACTCCTGTGTTCCAATGGCACGCTCTGTTAGCTAATCCAAGTTTATCATTTTAAAAGGCTAATTGATCATAAGAAAACCCTTTTGCAATTATGTTAACACAGCTGAAAACTGTTGTTCTGATTAAATAAGCAATAAAACTGGCCTTCTTTAGAATAGTTGTGTATCTGGAGCACCAGCACTTGTGGGTTCGATTACAGGCTCAAAATGGCCAGAAACAAATAACTTTCTTCTGAAACTCGTCAGTCTATTCTTGTTCAGAGAAATGAAGGCTATTTCATGCGAGAAATTGCCAAGAAACTGAAGATCTTGTACAACGCTGTGTACTACTCCCTACTCTGCGTCTCACAAAGACACAGCGGTTGGAACCAAAAATCTCAAATTTGAACAGATTTCCACCGGTCTAATGTCCATGGCTCGTGTTTCTTGGCCCAAGCAAGTCTCTTCTTATTGGTGTCCTTTAGTAGTGGTTTCTTTTCCGCAATTCGACTATGAAGGCCTGATTCATGCCGTCTCCTCGAACAGTTGATGTCGAGATGTGTTTGTTACTTGAACTCTGAAGTGTTTATTTGGGCTGCAATTTCTGAGGGTGGAAACTCTAATGAACTTATCCTCTGCAGCAGAGGGAACTCTGGGTCTTCCTTTCCTGTGCCGGTCAGTTTCATCATAGTGCATGATGGTTTTTGCGACTTCAAGAAACTTACAAAGTTCCTCACATTTTCCATATTGACTGACCATGTTTTAAAGTAATGATGGACTGACTGTCCTTTCTCTTTGCTTATTTGAGCTGTTCTTGCCATAATATGAACTTGGTCTTTTACCAAATAGGGCTATCTTCTGTATACCACCCATACCTTGTCACAACACAACTGAGTAGCATAAACGCACTAAGATGGAAAGAAATTCCACAAATTAACTTTTTAAATAAGGCACACCTGTTAATTGAAATGCATTCCAGGTGACTACCTCATGATGCTGGTTAAGAAAATGCCAAGAGTGTGCAAAGCTGTCATCAAGGCAAAGGGTGGCTACTTTGAAGAATTTCAAATATAAAATACATTTTGATTTGTTTAACACTTTTTTGGTTACTACATGATTCCATAAGTGCTATTATATCATTGATGTTTTCAATATTACTCTACAATGTAGAAAATAGTAAAAATAAAGAAGAACCCTGGAACGGGGTGGAATGAGGTGTCCAAACTTTTGAGTGGTACTAATATACACTGCTCAAAAAAATAAAGGAAACACTTAAACAACACAATGTAACTCCAAGTCAATCACACTTCAGTGAAATCAAACTGTCCACTTAGGAAGCAACACTGATTGACAATACATTTCACATGTTGTTGTGCAAATGGAATAGACAACAGGTGGAAATTATAGGCAATTAGCAAGACACCCCCAATAAAGG